>NC_059292.1:38129042-38136542 GCF_017591435.1 Portunus trituberculatus
TAGTGCAGGGAGAGTGCCAAGTCTTCAGCCAGCGTTCTTTTGCGTTCTGGAATTAGAAAAAAGAAAAAATATCACTGACTGTATATGGCTGAAATGAGACTGCAGTGTTATAATGTTAAAATCTCATTTAATTCAGTATATTTCTCATAACACGTACCTCTAGCCATCCTGTCAGATTTGAACCCTTCTTGAACCATAAAGAATCGTGAGCGTCCCACCTTGGCAGCAGCAACAACAGCAGGAACAGCTGCCGTCTTGTTACCCCCTCCTTGCGACCTATCACGACGGTTGTGGGGCGGTATATTGGGTTTGAAGGAGCTCCGAACACTGCTGGCAGCTCCCCCGCACGAATTTGGCCTGTTTCTCTTCATTCTTTGTCGAAACTGATGCAAATAGATTAGATAGAGAGATGATATGTGGAAATAGGTAGGCTACGTGTGTTTTATACGGGAAATGCCACGTGTAAAGCTGTTGGTTTCTTACATTTTTCTTTATTTTCTCCTGTCTTTAATCATTTTTCTTAGTAACACACTGAACTCTTCGCCAGCCACTAAGGAGGAAGGTGGATAGGCATATTCAGCACTAACTAAGCGTAATGGTTTCATACACTCAACCTGAAGTCTTGCAGAATAGGCTATTTAGTTGTGTTTGGGTCTATAGTCATATGTGCAAAAAAGCTTGTCAGTGGTGGGTTAATTTCAACTTTTAATGTCAACACAAACAGCTTTCGATTTTAGTTGCATTGTGATCTTTGGTAGCCTTCTCTCTCTCTCTCTCTCTCTCTCTCTCTCTCTCTCTCTCTCTCTCAGTATTGCGTCTTACCTTTAATCATGGAACTTAGTTTTGTTCATATATTTAACCCGCTGCCTCAAACAAGGATTCCATGTAGTTTACGTCCCTTGGCCTTATGAGTGTGAGAGCACCCTTCAACCCGCGATCTAGACTATGATAGTTCCCGCAGATTTTGTTATTCATACAAACCAAAACGTAGAAAACGGAAACTTTCAGCGAAGCCTACCAACAATAACTAAATCATTTTATGCTCCAGGCAGATTAAGGAATGAATTACGAGGCCTGCTGTAAATTTACTTACATATCTGTTGTGTGATGTGCGAAACTAGAGATAAGTGATATCTGCAGAGCGCTTCGTCGGAGTAAGACAGTGAGACCGTATGGAAAAGAGAAACCTACAGCTTTCAGAATTAGGAACCTCTTGTCTACTTCCTATGATTAATATACCTTTCATACTTAGAGAAAGTTATATATATATATATATATATATATATATATATATATATATATATATATATATATATATATATATATATATATATATATATATATATATATATATATATATATATATATATATATATATATATATATATATATATATATATATATATATATATATATATATATATATATATATATATATATATATATATATATATATATATATATATATATATATATATATATATATATATATATATATAAACAAGCTTCCAGTTTTATCAAAGTTTCACAGCAATCAAACTACCTTTATGCTTTCAAAGGCCAGAGCTCATTGAGCAAAACTGCCTGTATTGTTTCCTTCAAGATGTGTACAACAACACTGCTACATATGGAGGATCTAGCAATAATCAACAGTGAATGACAATATATGTACAGTTTTATTACAAAAATTTGTACAATTCCAAGACAAATAGAACTTTCATTTTTGTCACTGATGTTTCTTGGAAGGACTGCTTTTTCATTGCCTATTTTGTTGTCACTAGCTTCAAAGATTAGTTCCCAACCACCCATACTCTCTCTCAATGTCTTTCATATACATACACATATAATAGCATGCTATGGTCATCTGCTTGAGGAATTTCAAAGAAACACTCAAAAGAATAGATGAGACATGGTATGATATATTCCTGACACCCAAAACTTCAATGCTGACAATCGGATATTGGTATATACTCAAGAGTATCTATACACATCTGATCTTTCTTGTCAATAGAAAAATTTAAAACATATACACAGAGTATACAATAATACATACTGTCTGATGGTGTATTTTGGTAGCACATGAATCATGGTATTCTTTAACAGGCTGAAGAGCTTCTCTTGATTCACACAGTGGACTTTGCTCACCAAACAAAGAGTATGTTTGAGAGGGAAGTCATAACTATAATCTTGTAACTCAACACACCCCCAGACTCATTGATCCAGTGTTGCATATATGGATTAATCTTGCCCATTAAATAATAACTGGGGAGATCTCTGTTTTTCAGTCGACTCGTATAAGCTGAGCATGACAACAACAACACATCTAGTATGAAATCAATAAATAGACAACCATATAAATAAACGATTAAGTGAATTACCACTATAAAAAAGTTCTTAAATTCTTGAAAGTCACATTTCCTGATGCATCCTCCAAGAGTGGCACCCAATTTACTTTGGTCTCCAGTAGCAGGTCATCTCGGGTCATTCCATCCAGCACAGCCATCTGAGTGGAGTAAATACTCATTAGTCACAGACAAGAATAAGCATATGGCCACAGTATTCTCATATATTATATTGTATATTGAGCAAGCCAGTATGCTTTTTTTTCCAATACAAACCTGCCTTGCCTACCATGATAACACTCAAGAAAGCAACAGAAATTCATTATCAACAATAATGTGAAGATTACAAATGTGAATTACAGGCAGAAGAAATGGTGATAGTAGTTAAGTTGACGATCTTTTTAAATAGTGTCATGGCACATCACAAATGGAAAATTTCAGTGTTGGTAATGTTGGCACCACAAAAAGAAGGATAAAAGGATAAATTGTAAACATGACAGCATGAGCATAAACCAAAGCTCCAATGCTTGACTTAATGCCTTGGAAGGGATCATCACCCATGGCTACTCTGTCAAACATAGTTTGAGATGTCTCCAAACTGTCCTGCCCATTTCCCCCTCTGCTGCAACATTCTTATTTCATTGCTTGGATTTAATATCTCTTACATTAAAATGGATCTTGACAAGCTCAATAATGAACAAAATAGTGTTATGATGGCATTTGTTCCACAGTGGCTCAGCAATTAAGACTGAAACGAAAATAAGATCAGAAGCAGCTGTCACCCTGGTGGTGAGGGCTGCACTAGCACTTGGGACAGCTATCACTCCCAGTCACTTTGCAGCTCACAAGTCTCTTCTGACAAAAGAAATCTGTCTACCTTTTTGTCCAGAGAGCTATTCCTTGTGTCAGTGCAGTCTTCACCATCTGTGTCATGGCTGTCTCTGATCTGCCAACCTTCCTTGTAGTCCTACAATTATCAACTGTCTCTCTAATAAAAGCCATCAAAACACACTTTCCTTCATTGCTACAGTAGTATATGAATGAAGTGCGAGTGATGAAACAAGAAATAAGCAACAAGGGGAAACAAGCAGGAGAGCACAGGTGAGACAACTCCCTCCACTGTCCATGACATTTAAGATTCTCTCTCAATGACTAGAATACTGAGGATAGCATCTTCAGGGCATGTGAGTTGCCATGGGTAACAATTTTGCCATTATTTGATACCTCCCAGAGCTGTAAATTAAACATCAAAACTTTGTTCAGTGGTCATGATGTGCTTACACTTAGTAAAGACCTACAACTGCTGTTGCTATGTAATGTTCAAACAACCATTACTATCACAGCTTCTAATACTACTACTCACCTGTCTCCTGATAAAATTGATGCAACATTCTAATCTCTCAGGATCACTGCACTCCTTGGAAAATAGGCGACGCCACAAAGCTGAAGCAAGCACACAGTCGTTGGTCATGAGGCCTTCATCATAAGCAAATATTGTTGCTTGGAATGAAGACCCGAGTGTCTGTATTTGTTGCTGGCGAATGCTCACAGAGGTTGCCTGTAAAAGGGCATCATGTGTATAGGCTTTCTACAACAAATGACATATTACTAAAGGATGCAGTTTCTAGAAAAAATAATTGAAATAAGATAGCTACAACAAAACCAGTGAGGAGAAACTACCAGGTTGTGTTGACACTGATATAATTTATACACTGAATGATATGAAAAAAAAAAAAAAGATAGACTACAAGTGTAATTTTTCAAGCACAGTTACATCATCTGCCCTTCATGAGGTGGATGTAAATAACAGATTCCTTCATAGTGAGCTTTCATAGTTCATAATCTGGACCATAAAGGGTATAAAAACTGACACAAGGCAGTGGACACACACACAATTACACTCATCTCATTTCAGATTCAATTTAACAAACATTTCCTCAGATCTTACATATTTCTTGATCTTATATCTTTTTGTCAGATTTTCAAAACACCTCCAGTTGAAACTTTATGAACTTAGTGTTTATTTATTTTTGATATATTGTTAGATAATACTGGTGTAAACATTTCTCTCCTCATGCACTCTAAAGTAATAAATCCCCATTCTGTGCAGCAACATTATCTTCACTCTAAACCCTGTAGCTATTTTGATGCTCTCTAAAATAATCACAGCAGGACTGCCAGTAGTGAATGTCAATGCCATCAAGTACATTTTTTCATTAAGAAATCTGTTATTAGTTCTATATAATGTGTTATTGTTTCTGCATTAATGGCTTAACATGATGAATTCAAAACCCCATCCTTAACAAAATAATCCAAAATAAGATTCAAAAGATCATTGAGTGTTAAGATTGTGAAGAAATCAATACAACAGTATAATGATAAGTAGATAGTATGGAAGGAAGGAAACATATTGATAAAGAAAAGTATAAAGGTACTCACTCACCCCTAGTTTTTTGGATCTAGTCTCACAGTCTAGCCACATTGCCTCCAGCATGGCATTACGTGTGTACCTTCCTTCCTCTCCCTCAGCCATCAGGCGCACCATCAGCATCCACACGTGTAGCTCCACCACCAGGAACCATGAGTAGAAGGTGTCAGGCAGGTCAAACACTGAAACAAACATTACCACCATGACAGTCATGTGTTGGTCATCTGAAGTAGCTAACTGCTGTTATTATCAAAGTAATGAGTTTCCTAAAGAATATCAAACACAAGGTTAAACATTATTTCTATTCTTTTTGTTATGAAAAAGTTAGGTATATCCAAAATTAATAATCAATTATTTTCTCGGTAATTGTAATGTTATACTAACAAAAAATCACATGAATCACAGCAGAAAAGAAAACTTCTCAAAACTACAATAAGCTTTGGCCTCTCACCTTGGAAAAATCCGTCATCATAATGTTTCCACAAGCACTTTCATACAGCTGAAATCCTGATCTTTTCAGTTTCTGCAGGAAACAAAATAAAATACAGTAAAATAAACTGAAATAGAACAAAAATAAAATGTCATATCTTTAAAAATTATTTGGTGTTTTGGTATCTTTAAGGCATACAAAGGAAATAACATAACATACGGTGACATTTGAAGAAAGATGGGACTACAGAAATACATAAGGAGCATAGAATGAGTTACTGAAAAATGAGAAGATAAGAGAGAAAGAAAATAGAGAAAACTGTAAGATAAGGGCATCAGATAGCACATGAGAGACAGGGAGGATACACAGATTCATAATTGCAGGTGGTTTTATGGGATGAGATATGGGGATAAGAGAGATAACAGGGCCAAAGAAGATATAGAACAAATCAAGGTGGTAATGAGACAAGAAGGGAGAATGAAATAATATAAGCTACCAAACATGTATTTATAAGCAGTTTCTATTATTCTAGCATCTAAAAGGAATGTTTGCCATTTTACATATCTTCAAGTCTTTACATACAGTATGTGAGATAAGAGAAGCAGTGTTAAATGGAGTATGTCAAAATATAGAGAAATACCATAGGAGTTCTGGTCTGGGTATAGAATAAAGAGGGGAAAAAAACAGACAACAGACTTACACCCTTAGAGTGATCCAGCCAACCAATTTTCTTGATAAATTTCTTGATTCTACCCGGCTCTTCTTGTGACAGCAGCATGGAAGTGGTGAGGGGCCTTCTTGGGAGGGTTTCAGCAACACGGAGATGGCGGTGGTGGTGTGTGCTTGTTGCAGGTGTAGTAGCTGTCCACACACATGCTGGAGCCAATGATTGATGTGTTGGGAGGGGCAGGCAAGTCCCTCTGAATATTGGGTGATTGGTGGTGGTGTTTGCAGAGTGGCTTGCACCCCAGAGCCTTGAGGTGAGGTGAAGGGCACGTGTGTTCAAAGCCATCATTCCTGTGGGTGGGTGAGCCGTTAGTACAGTACTTGGGGATGAGCAAGATAACTTTAACCCAATCACGATTTCTCCATATATAACAAACCATATTCTACTCTTATTCATCTTTTACCTTACTTTACGTTTGTTGTCCTTACCATATGCAGTCCACTTGTAACAATGTGTTTGGTGCCGCCCCTCTCACAACAATCCAGCACGCTCACGTAACCCACTGGGCCAATGTTACCCAACACCAACACAGCTCGTCGTCTTGTTGTTATATAGTCGGCACTCGCCAGCAGGTATTGTCTTTTCAACGGCACCGCCCACTTATTTCGCCTTTCTATCGGATTTTATTTTATTTTAGTGCCTTTAAATGTCCAGTTATTTATTTTCCTTCTGTGTTACCATGTCGGTCGAGCATCTCGCTTATAAGATCCATGGCAATTTGTCATGAGAATGAAGAGAGCGTTTGCTAAAGTAAATACAGGAATAAGCTCGTCCTGTTCACTACATTTTACTGAACTGAACTTCCTTGGCTTATTTCATATGCCTATATTCAAACTTTTACTTTCCTTTACTAAAGCTTAAACTGAAGAATGAGAGTTGTTTATTTATTATTTTTTTTCCGACCAGATTATTATGTAAAAGTCTATACGTTCTTTAGTTACGTTCTCTTCGGTTTCGATGAGAGAAAACGAAAAAGTAATTCTTGGGTACACTCATTTTAAGCGATAAAAAAGAACATCGGTCATTGGGATTAGACTTTCACCAGTCACCACTGTTATCAACTATCACATTAAAAAAAAAAAAAAAAGAGTAGGAAAGAACTTAAGAATATCGATATTAACGTAATATAACAAATAACTTTGTGTAATTTCGACCACGTTGAGTCGATTTCATCCATGTTCTTTCCACATCCAGTATATATCTACCGCAAGATGCTACTATGCCTCTGCATTTTTTTTTTTTTTCCTTATTACGAAAACTACAGCCATTTTATCATTGTAGTGCTTGAGTCCATACACGGAATGGAACTTCGCCACGTGCTTGATCCTGGAGATATTGGTACCCACGCTGGAGAAGAGAAACGATAATCATATACCTCATGAATTGCATGGAGCGAGGCCAGGGAATGTGGGTGGTGCAAGAAAGCTCTAAAGCATGTCAAGAATTAGTGGTAGAAGTTAGGGTTCCTCTTTCACATGAGAGATAAAAGACGAGGTCGGAGGCACTGTGGGTGACTGAGGAGTGAGGCACCGAGAGTCTCGGTCCGAGACAGCATCGCAGAGGCCAGTGACGT
>NC_059292.1:38146542-38171542 GCF_017591435.1 Portunus trituberculatus
TTGTTGTTTTTTGTCGTTTTTGTAAAGAAGTAGTAGTAGTAGTAGTAGTAGTAGTAGTAGCAGCAGCAATAATAGTAGCAAAACTAGTAGCAGTAGTAGTAGTAGTAGTAGTAGTAGTCGTAGTAGTACTAGCATTAAGCAACAGTAGCAGTATCAACAAGAGCAACAACAACAACAACAACAACATCAGTAAAAGTAATGATTTTGGTAGTGGTGATTAATAACGTGAGAATGGTGGCTGCCGTGGTGGTGATGGTGGCTGCGATGTTGGTGATGGAGGTGAAAATGGTGGTGATGGCGGAGTGATAGGGTGATAGGGCCAGAGAGGGAGGAGGTGCAGTGGTTTCTGTGGTGACAGCAGTGGTTGTGGTGGTGGTGGTGATGGTGGTGGTGTTGGGTGGGGGGAGATCAGGGGGTGAGCTAAATAATGTGACAGCTGGTGCACACACACACACACACACACACACACACATTGTTCATTCTAATTTTCACGACACTTACTAATATAAAAAGATGCATTAAAGAATTAGTTAAAGGGAATCTAAATGATAATGGTAATGAAGAAGGAGAAAGAGAAGAAGGATGAACCAAGAAGCCAGATAATGAAATAGGAAGCAAGAATAAAGGAAGAGGGAAGAAGAATTAAATAAGAGAGTAAGAAGGGATTGAAAGAAGAATTATAGACTGAGTGAAGGAGGAGAAAGAGAGTAAAAAGAAGAAAAATTATTAGATGGAAGAAAGTGGACAGAGAAGAAGGAAGGGAAACTTAGGAGAGAACAAATGTACATAGGCATAACAGACAGGTCATTGTGTGTGTGTGTGTGTGTGTGTGTGTGTGTGTGTGTGTGTGTGTGTGTGTGTGTGTGTGTGTGTGTGTGTGTTTGTTTCTTTTTTTCTGTTTAAATGATCATCGAATCAATATACTTTCTCTCTCTCTCTCTCTCTCTCTCTCTCTCTCTCTCTCTCTCTCTCTCTCTCTCTCTCTCTCTCTCTCTCTCTCTCTCTCTCTGCAAAACTGGCTTTAGGCATCGGTTTGTCGTTTTTCATTCTAGATAATATGAATTGAGGAGAAACTTGCACCCTGGATATGTCATTAGTACCACCACCACCACCACCACCACCACTACTACTACTACTACTACTACTACTACTACTACTACTACTACTACTACTACTACTACTACTACTACTACTACTACTACTACTACTATTACTGCTACTACTACAATACTTCTTCCACTACTATAACTACTACTCCTCCTTCCAGTTACAGTAGATCGTTTTGCCATATTGTAAGCCAGTAACAATAACAGCAGCACGAGTGAGAGTTTAAGATCAAAACCTGCTACTGCTACCAATAGAGCATCGTGAGAGGAGGTGAACGAGTGTCGCTTTACCGGCCATATTCAGAAACGCCTTGCCTTTTCACCACGACAATTGTTCAAGTCCCCTTTAGACAACTAGCTGGGTTTTCAAGACAGTTTATCCTTATGATCAATTAGAAATCTTGTTAATCCATCACCAAACGCATAAAAATACCCTTAAGAACATGAGTATCTTCAATTAGAGCTTTTGGAAACAGTCGCCGTGAGAGCGCAAAGCAGTATACCCGCCAAGAGCGCCAGAAATTCGCTTTAACATTATCTGAAGTCGATGGTCTATTACACGTGTCAGTCAGTAGTACGCTTAGCTGTGTGTCTAATGTATGCTTCTTGTCTCTGTGATATGCTTAATTGGTGAAGATTGTTGAATAATGACGATATATTTAGAGCTTTCATTGTATCACTTTTGGCAAACTTACTGGTAATCATAGGAATCTTACAGCGGTTCCGTTTTCAAGATTGTATAGTGTCATGATGTATCAAGTGAATGTGTTAATTATCATACTAACTTTGCAAGAAATGAAGCTTTGTTCCACGCGGTATGTCTTAGATGAAGCGGTCGTAATACCAATGAAATGATAGCAATATGAATTAAACAGCTGATGATTATTGTTGAATCACACACACACACACACACACACACACACACACACACACACACACACACACACACACACACACACACACACACACACACACACACACACACACACACACACACACACACACACACACACACGGGTAATCATGTGCATCTGCCGTGTGTGCATTTATCTTCACCTTTGGCAAGCTTTCCCTTCTTGTTATTCGATTTGACTTGCATTATTTTTCTTAACTTCCTCTTCCTCCTGCACCTGCTTCTCTTCGTTCTCTTAGTCTTTTTTTTTTCTCCTTCATCCTCGTATTCTTTTTTTTTCTTCTTGTTCTTGTTCTTCTTCTTTTCTTCTTCTTTTTCTTCTTTCTTTTTCTTCTTTCTCGTCTTCGTTTTCATTTTCGTCGTTTTCATTATTTTTTTGTTTAATTACTTTTTTTCTTATATTCATCATAGTCTTCTCCACTATTCATATGACTACTACAACTATTTTTCCACCAGCTCCTCCACTATCATCAACATCAGCAGCGCCAGCACAAGCATAATCATCTTAATCACCACCACCATTGCTATTATTTCCATTCGTGGCATGAGAACTGTTACCTTGCTGCTATTACCAGTATGAATAGATACTCATAAGTACTAAATAATATCACATCGTCTACAACAACAACAACAACAACAACGACAACAACAAATACATCATCAACGACTACTACTACTACTATTACTACTACTACTACTACTACTACTACTACTACTACTACTACTACTACTACTACTACTACTACTACTACTACTACCACTAATGCTAACACGCCCACCAATAACAAAATAACAACATCTACTACTATTTCTACTACTTCCATTTCTTCAACCACCTATGCTGCTGTGACAGTCGAAATAAAAGCACAGGACAATTCAAACACACACACACACACACACACACACACACACACACACACACACACACACACACACACACACACACACACACACACACACACACACAATCAACTTTTTCTTACATTTTCTAAGTTCATGCACGTTCAAACACACGAAAATGTTACAGAGAGAGAGAGAGAGAGAGAGAGCCTGTCTTACATCTCCCCTCTTAACTATTGTCTCCCTTTCTTTATTGGCGACGATACAGGAAGAAAGTTCACGCACACACAAAAGTGAAGAGGTTTCTCCGACGCTTTATTGTATGGTGAAGGATTTTTGTCATGAGAGAGAGAGAGAGAGAGAGAGAGAGAGAGAGAGAGAGAGAGAGAGAGAGAGAGAGAGAGAGAGCCTGTCCTATATCATTAACAAAGCTCAATCTGTCTATCTTTATGTCTATCTCTCTATCTATCTATCTCATGTTTTCACAGCTATAAACAAAATCAACACACACACACACACACACACACACACACACACATACACAGAGAGAGAGAGAGAGAGAGAGAGAGAGAGAGAGAGAGAGAGAGAGAGAGAGAGAGAGAGAGAGATTCATTATAATACAGAAAAAAGAAATGAAGGAAGAGTAGAAAGTCATGAATGGAAGAACAATGTGAGAGGAAAATTGAAGGGAAGCAACGAGTGAAGGTATAAAGCACACAGAAAACATGAAAGACAAAGAACAGCAATGAAAGTAAAGTTGAGAAAGTTTAAAAAGAAAAGAGAGAAACGAAAGGAAGGAAAAAAGAAAAAAAAATATAGTGACTCATGCTACCTAATTTACGTGTGTTTGTGTGTGTGTGTGTGTGTGTGTGTGTGTGTGTGTGTGTGTGTGTGTGTGTGTGTGTGTGTGTGTGTGTTTGGGAGTTTGACGAACGTGTACATGACTTGTATTATATTTTCTTTTTTTATGTTTTCTTTTTCTTTTTTTTTCTTTGCATTTTTGCAGTTGTGTTATATTTAGTTGTCTTTCCTTTCCTTTTTATGGTTCTCCTTACACTTACTTTGAAGAAAATTTTGTCGTGGTGCTGTGTGTGTGTGTGTGTGTGTGTGTGTGTGTGTGTGTGTGTGTGTGTGTGGATCATACGTAGTGTAAAATTTAGTATTAGTTGTAGAATATAATAGTCATAGTAGAAGTAACAGTAATAGTAGTAGTAGTAGTAGTAGAAGTAACAGTAGAAGTAGTGGCAACGATACAAGAAATTTGTGTTTAATATGTTTCATGCACTTGTTCCCTTACGTCATCACTTTAATTTCTTCTTTCTTTCGCCCCATTCGTGTATTTCACAACTATCGGTCTATTCCACCTGCCAGACAGATTATCACCACGTCTCCCTCGTATCAAAGCGTGCCACCTGTTGTGTCATTCTTAAACTGTCACTCAGATACCTTTCATCCCTTCACTCACCGTAGTAATCCATAGAGAGAGAGAGAGAGAGAGAGAGAGAGAGAGAGAGAGAGAATTTATATTGCCGTCACGTCCACACACCAATGTTCACACACAAGCCTAAAACTGACATAGATTCCAGGAAACAGATAAAGTTGCTGTCACCAATCTTTGTCAGTTGTCACTTACCGTTAGATTTGTGGAAACACTGCTCCAAATGGAGACGGAATGAGATCACAGACGAAATTATAAGAAAATCAAGAGAAGAAAAGGAAAAAAAACGAAATATTAGTATGAAAACGTCTCTGTCAAAACTGATTCATGTATTGTTAGTTAAATGTTCTCACTGAATCACATAAATTAGATACTCGGAACCACACAGGTAATAATGTAAATCATGGTCATTGAGAAAGAAGGAGGAGGATATTCTGCAGAGAACAGAGGTGGGGGATGGTGAGATGGACAGCTGTTATCTCACTGTTGGAAAAGAGAAAATGTAAAGATACCTATAAGAAGAATGAGTGGAGTGTGTGAAATTAAAAGAGAGGCAAGAGAGGCAAGGTTGAGATATTTTGTACATATGAGGAGGAGAGATGAGGAAGAACCAATGAAGAAAGCAAGGAACCAGTGAAGAAGGCAATGATGAATCCAGTTACAAGGAGAAGGAGTGTAGGTAGACAGAGAATAAGGATAGAATTGCTGAAGCGTGACATGAACAAACGCGGCCTACAAGAAGAGAACGCAATGAATAGAAACAGATGGAAAAATACAACTCGAGCGATTGACTGATCCTCCTACACAGGCTGAAAAAAGTCGTATGAAGAGGAACGACACATGTGAATTAATGCTTCGAGAAAGGATTATATCAGTGCACGATAAAATAAAGGAATCCAACACGCTATTATAACTCAACACCACTGAAAAAATAATAAACGTAATTACGCAATGCCACTCGACTTACCACGCCATGCACGCCACGCACGCAACATCCCACACTCAACGGCCACACCAGAATTATGAAACACAACTGCGGATCTGCATCTTGTCGCCTCCGTAACTGATACCTTGACTAGATCCGTACCTTACATTTTCACATATTGTATAAGGTTAGGGTAAATTTTCATCATAATGCAAAGATGAGTGTAAAGCGATGAGGGAAATGAGAAGTTATGAGTGTATACACCATCATTAAGTCTTTTTAGATGTTGTTTTTATTATACCATGTGGGCTTTTTCACGGGAATTTATGGGCTAAAGAGGGTATTTTTGGGGGTACCTCCTATCTCAAAGCTCACCCGCTAGGAAACCGTTGCCCCGGGTGAGGAAGCCCAACCTACATTCGGACCGTGGACAGGATTCGAACACGTGCGCTTGGAGACTTCTCGGACCCCAAAGCACGTATGGTTCCACTGCATCATGGCGGTCCTGCTCTGTTTTCCCTCTACCAATGTCTCTCCTCACTTCTCTATCCACCGTACCGTATCCACAAACGATTCGCTCTCTCACTGCGGCTGTTCTTCAAGGCCACATAGATAATTAGCTGTGGCTCTCGAGATTTTTTTTTTTTTTTTCGGTAATACAGAAATCTTGTTAATCTTTAAAAACTTCCTTAAAAAATCTTGCATTTTCAGAGGGTTTTGAAATACTGAAGGTGCGTCACAGAAGTTTCCGGAAAGCTGTCTAGTTTCTCAAGCGTTCTTTCATCACTTTATTTCGTTTCCTTGACTGGCTTAACACCATAACTGCTACCCGTAGTCTTAAAACGCACCGCTCTTTCTGTAAAACTGCTTCCCGAGGCCACAAAAACGACTATAAAGATTGTTATTATGATCGTTTTTCCTCTTCATAGTACATAATCCTTGCTTAACTGTCACTGTGAAGAAAACTGTACGAGAGAGAGAGAGAGAGAGAGAGAGAGAGAGAGAGAGAGAGAGAGAGAATACCGATGAAGATCCACGTAACTTTGACTAGATCCTCTTAAAAGTATAGTGTACATCATATTTAGACACGATTCAAGAAGATGGAAGTGTATATTCCTCACAAATCTAGTATCGTCCTGTCCGGTGAGGTAAAAGTTTCTGACAAAAGAAAAGACAATAGAAAAATATAGAGACGAATGACTGAAAGGAGTAGTTGGGGAAGGGAGGGAGGAGAGAGAGGGAGAGAGGGGAGAAAAGCGTGACAAGGGAGCGAGTAAAAGTGTTATATTGCAGTGTCACTCGTGAGAATTTGCTCGTAGTGGCTGTGTGGGCGGTGACGAGGTCTTTAGTGGAGGTGTGGAGTGAGAGCACATGAACGAGGCGCCCTGCTGAATGAGGAGGTGGAGGAGGAAGGGGAGCAGGAGAGAGGAAAAAATATAAAAAAACTGGGAGACCTGATGATTTCGTTCTTAAAAATTTCTCTTCGTATTTCTTTCTTTTTTTATTTTGATAGCGGTGTAAAATCTCTTCCTCTTCGAATCGACTGGCTTTATACGTCCGTCTATTGCAGTGCTCCTGATGAACGATACGCGAAGACATGTTATAGTTCTGTTCAGTTATTTTATTAGGACCGATCATCTTCATCACGATTTCTAGCACTAGTATTACTGCCACTACCACCACCACCACCACCACCACTACCACTACCACTACCACTATCGCTGTTACCACTATCACTGCTACCTGCACCACCATCCTCCCTCTCCGGCAGCATTGTAAACAGACTGACAGATGGACAGCTTTATATTTGTCAAGTCTGTCAGTCAGTGAGTCAGTCTATTATCCAGTCAGTTGGTTATTGAGGTCAGTTGTCTCAGCCAGATGTTATTTTGTAGTCAGTCAGTCTTAGTAATTCATTCATTCACTTAACTATTTATTCAATCAGTTATTCATATTGTTTCTCATTTATATGCCATTTTATTCATTTAATTAGAAAGTCATGTAGCCAGTCACCTATTCATCCAGCCAGTCAGCCAGTCAGTCAGCCAGTCCGTTAATCAGTCAGTCAACCATTAACTCTTTAATTTCTCTCATTTACACACTCACTCTCTCATTCACTCAGCCAGCCAGTCAATCATATCGCCAGTCAATCAACCAGTCATTCAGTCAACAGATCAGTCAGTGAAGCGCAAATGTAGAGCATGTAGAATGACGAGAAAAAGTAAGCCCACTGACACACACACACACACACACACACACACACACACACACACACACACACACACACACACACACACACACAGTGGATTCATGCGCGCTTTGGGATTCGACGGATCTCCAAGCGCACGGGTTGGAATCCTGTCCACGGTCCGAGTGTAGGTTGGGCTTCCTCACTCGGGGCAACTATTTCCTAGCGGGTGGGCTTTGAGATAGGAGGTACCCCAAAATGTATCCCCTTTAGCCCAGAAATTCCCGTGAAAATCCCACATGGTATAAAAAAGACACACACACACACACACACACACACACACACACACACACACACACACACACACACACACACACACACACACACACACAGTTTCCTTATTTCTATAATCACTGTGTAATACTTTTGCTTTCTCTTTTACCTTTATTTTTTCCCACGGCTGGTGAAAATCTTGTTAAATAGTTTTATAGCTCCATTGATGACATATGAGAGAGAGAGAGAGAGAGAGAGAGAGGGGGGGGGGAGTAGATGTAGCAAGATTATTGAATTACTTGCAGAAAACCAATCGAAGTTTTCAAAGTTTAACACCATGAGATGAAGGAGTAAGAGAGAGAGAGAGAGAGAGAGAGAGAGAGAGAGAGACAGAGAAAGAAGACGAGAGACGATAAAAGTAACTGGAAGATTGAAGAGGAGAAAGTAAAGAGGATGAGGAGGGGGAGGGGAAGAGGAAGAAGAACAAACAAGAACAAAAGAAGACTACATAAGTTCTTGATCTTGGCAGTGAGATAGTGAAATTCGCTCTAATAGAAGAAAATATAAAGAAGAAAATAAAGAATGTGTGACCAGCGAGCAAGAGAGAGAGAGAGAGAGAGAGAGAGAGAGAGAGAGAGAGAGAGAGAACTTCAACTACATACGTGCATTAATGTTGTATTTTTTTCCGTGGTTTTTAGTTCAATGTGACAAGTGCCATGTAAAAGTCACACGGCCACATTGTTCTTTGGGTCTGGCCTTGTAATAGCAAAGAAAGGAGAAAAAGTAGAGGAGGAGGAGGAGGAGGAGGAGGAAGAAGAAGAAGAAGAAGAGAAGGAGGAGGAGGAGGAAAATTAAGTGAGGGCGTGGAAAGGAAGAAAAAATGGACAGTAGAAGAATGAGGGAATAGGGACTGGAAAAGGAAAAATTGTAGGAATGTAGGAGGAGGAAGAGGAGGAGAAGAAGGAGGAGGAGGAGGAGGAGGAGGATTAAGTATGGGCGTGGAAAGGAAGAAAAATAGGAAGCAGAAAAAAAAGGAAAATAAGCAAGAGGAGGGAGGAGGAGAAAGAGGAGGGTGAAAAGGAAGAAAATTAAGAGAGAGAGAGAGAGAGAGAGTGCATGGAGAAACAGGAAAAACAGGGAAGCAAGACGAGGGAAAATGGGCAAGGAGAAGGAGGGAGAGGAGAATAAAGAGAAGAAGTGAAAAGAAAGAGGAAAAAAGAGAAAAAAAACAAGAGAAAAGGAATTGGAGTAAGAGGAGGAGGAGGAGGAGGAAAAAAAGGAGAACCAAGAGAAAGAGGAGGAGGAGGAAGAGGAGAAGGAGAATTAAGGAAAGACTTGGAAAAAGAGAGATGATAAAGGAAGCAAAACAAGAGAAAAAGGGAATAGGAGGAGGAGGAATTAAAGAAGGAGAAGGAGGAGGAGGAGAATTAAGGGTAGGCGTGGAAAGAAAGAGAGAGTGAAAAAGGAAGGAAAACAAGAGAAAAGGAGGAGGAGGAGGAGGAGGAGGAGGAGGAGGAGGAATTAGAGGAGTAGGAGTGGAACAATGGAATGAAAGTGTAAAGCAAGTGCCACCTGGGAGTCACCACCCCGGGGGAAAGTGTGTACCCTTACTTAGCCATTGTTACACGGGTTCCTCCTCCTCCTCCTCCTCCTCCTCCTCCGCCTCCTCCTCCTCCTCCTCCTCCTCCTCCTCCTCCTCCTCCTCCTTTTCCTCCTCCTCTTCTTCTTCTTCTTCTTCTTCTTCTTCTTCTTCTTCTTGTTGTTGTTGTTGTTGTTGTTGTTTTGTTTTGTTGTTGTTGTTGTTGTTGTTGTTGTTGTTGTTGTTGTTGTTGTTGTTGTTGTTCTTCTTCTTCTTGTTCTTCTTGTTCTTCTTTTCTTTTTCTTTTTCTTATTATTATTATTTTCCTTCTTCTTCTTCTTCTTCTTCTTCTTCTTCTTCTTCTTCTTCTTCTTCTTCTTCTTCTTCTTCTTCTACATCTTTCTCGTCCTATTTCTACTTCCTATCATAATCAGCTGCATTCTTTTTGTAGATAAGTGAAATCAAGTAACTTCCTCTTCCTCCTCCTCCTCCTTTACAAATGAAGTATAATCTAGTTTAGTGAGATAGAGAAAAAAATTTCCTCCTCTTCCTCTTCCTCTCTCTCTGTAGTTAATTTAGTTTAGCCACGTCAAATCGAGCAGCCTGATAAGAATTTTAAGATCCGGTAGTAGTAGTAGTAGTAGTAGTAGTAGTAGTGGTGCTAGTGGTGGTGGTAGTAGTAGTAGTAGTAGTAGTAGTAGTAGTAGTAGTAGTAGTAGTAGTGTGGTGGTGGTGGTGGTAGTAGCAGTTGTTGTAGTAGAAATAGTAGTAGTAGTAGTAGTAGTAGTAGTAGTAGTAGTAGTAGTATAAGTAGTAGTAGTATTTGTACGTAGAAGTAGTAGTAGTAGTAGTAGTAGTAGTAGTAGTAGTAGTAGTAGTAGTAGTAGTAGTAGTAATAGTAATAGTAGTAATAGCTCTTAATGCTGTTTTAGAGTACTGTTATTTATTTATTGTGTCAAGGATCATAACTGGATGTACTGTGCGCATCTCCATCACTCCACAGCACTGTATACCTTACTTCAACAGAGACAGATGGGAGGCACTATTACTGGACATTTACTTTCTTCTCACTGAACGGGAAAGATGCAGAAAGAAGAGGACGTTATTTTCCTTACTCTTATTTGAGCTTTCTCGCGCTTTCCTTTCACAGGTTTTGCATTTTGGAGACTTGTTGGTCAGTTCTCCCTTGTATTTCCTTTTCTGGACAGTGCGATGCTTGTTTTTCTTCCCACGAAATAAGAAACAGAAAGGAGAGATTGTTATTTTCATAGTTTTCTTGTATTTTATCTTTTATTCTATTGCTTTTTGCTTTTTGGAGACTTACTGATCTGTTTTTCCATTGTATTTTTTCTCCTGGACAGTGATATGCTTGTTTTTCTTCCCACGAAACAAGAAATATAAAAGAGAAATTATTATTTTCATTGTAATCTTGTATTTTCACTTTTATTCTCTTACGTTTTGCTTTTGCAGACTTACTGATCTGTTTTTCCATTGTATTTCCTCTCCTGGACAGTGAGATGCTTGTTTATCTTCCCACGAAACAAGGAACATAAAGAAGCGATCGTTATTTCTTTTATAATTCTATATTTTTGTGTTTAATTTCTTGCGTTTTGCTTTTTAAAGACTTGCTGATCAGTTTTCCCTTGTATTTCCTGTACTGAACAGTGAGATGTTTGCCTTTCTTCCCATGAAACAAGAAATATAAAGGAGAGATTGTTATCTTCATTATATTCCTGCATTTTAGCTTTTATTTTCTTGCATTTTGCTTTTTTGGGGACTTGCTGATCAGTTTTCTATTGTATTTTCTCTCCTAAACCGTGAGAAAATTGATTTTCTCCCCACAAAACAAGAAACAAAATTAAGAAACCATTATTTTCTTTTATATTTCTTTACTTTAGCGTTTAATTCCCTGGGGTTTTGCTTTCTGAAGACTTACTGATCAGTTCTCATTTAATTTTTGTCATGCTTCTTCTGTGACACGTCTTTCTTTTACTGTGGCCACGTTTGCTTTCTTCCCACAAAGCAAGAGACAAGAAAATAGAGCGATAATTCTTCTGTAACTTGTATTTAAGTCATCTTACGCTTTGGGGTTTTTTTATGCTTTATATTGTGAAAAGTTTCTCTGTCAATTTTCGCTTGTTTTTACCGCCTCGTTTCTCTCTCTCTCTCTCTCTCTCTCTCTCTCTCTCTCTCTCTCTCTCTCTCTCTCTCTCTCTCTCTCTCTCTCTCTCTCTCTCTCTCTCTCTCTCTCTCTCTCTCTCTCTCTCTCTCTCTCTCTCTCTCTCTCTCTCTCTCTCTCTCTCTCTCTCTCTCTCTCTCTCTCTCTCTCTCTCTCTCTCTCTCTGTCTGACGAAACGAAAAGGGAACAGAAAGAAGAGAGCGTTACTTTTCTTAGTTATATTCAAGTGTTCTTACATTTTGCTCTCTGACGCTATACTTGTTTCTAAAGAGTTTCTGAGTCGGTTTTCGTTTCCTCTCTCTTGTATCTTCTCCGTAAAACATTTTGCTTTCTCCTCACGAATCGAAAAGAGAGCAGAAAAAATCGACCTGCGTCACTTCTGCTACTATTTCTACGCTTTTTGATATTATTATTTGCTTACGTTTTACTTTCTGTTGACCAGTTACTCTGTCAGTTTGCGTTACTTTTTTTTTTTTTTTGTCTCTTGCTGTATTATTTGAGCAGAAAAATATTACCTGCGTCACTTGTGTTACTATTCTGCGCTTTTTAATATTCTTACTTGGTTACGTTTTGCTTTCTGTCGACCAGTTACTCTGTCAGTTTACGTTACTTTTTTTTGTCTCCTACTGCATTATTTGACGCAACCTTACTCGGGGTGGAAAATGGAAAGTTATTCAAGAAGGAAAAATCTCGTTCTTCCTCTTTCTTCTTTGTCTCTTCTTCAATTATCTTACGTCTTTTCCTTCTACCATTTTTAGTTTCACCATTATTGTTGTCGCTACTCCGCTCTTCAAACCAGTACTCGGCCTATCACCGGAGTTCCTGCTTTCAAAAGTGAAAATTATTGTTTTATCCTCTTGAGTGTTAAACTGGTTACTGGTGATGTTTGCCTAGATTCTTGCTGTCATTGCTTTCACTACTCTCTCTCTCTCTCTCTCTCTCTCTCTCTCTCTCTCTCTCTCTCTCTCTCTCTCTCTCTCTCTCTCTCTCTCTCTCTCTCTCTCTCTCTCTCTCTCTCTCTAGGAAAGTCTTAATTAATAAAAATCTCTTGCTTCCTTCTTTTTTCTAAACCTTTCTTCTTTTCCTCTTTCCGTCCATTCTTGTTTTCCTTCGAGCTTCCTTCCTTCCTTTCTTTCTTTCTTTCCCTCCGCTCCCTTCTTTCCCAGGCTCTCTCACTTTCTTCCTCCCACTCTCACTTTTTTCTCCTTCCTCCGCCTTCTTATACTTTCGCTGGTGAATAACTTGTATTAAGATCCCGAGGGAGAAATTGTTTTACTTGCACGAGAGAGAGAGAGAGAGAGAGAGAGAGAGAGAGAGAGAGAGAGAGAGAGAGACAGAGACAGACAGACAGACAGACAGACAGATAGAAATTCAAAATGTTTCCGCTCCCATCAAATCCAACATTGCATCACCGTTTGAGTGGAGGAGACCAGTCAAGTTTAGCGACCTCCATGAACGTGCTGGGGTAAGGGAAGCTTGAGGACAAAGAAAGGTTGAGTTACCGGTGATATACAGGTGAAGGAGGGACTCAAGGCAGGCAAGGGACACAGACACAGTAAAGGTACAGTTATATAAGGGTGAACCGGAGTAAACGAATATTGAGAAGGTGATAGTTGGTAATACTGGAACACTTCAGGTTTGTGTACAATTAGACCATTTTATTGTCATTAGCAAGGGTCTATGGAGGTCAGAAGTTTAATGGCCACAGTCTTCGCTATTTTAATCCCCACATGAGTTTCTGAAACTTTATAAAATCACGAAATAGTAACTAGAATTAATATAGAAACACGTCATGGTACTGAAGGGGTTAAGGGTAGTGATGATAATGGTATTGGTAGTGGTGGTGGTGGTGGTGGTTATAGGAGTAATAGTGATGGTGATGATGAAGCGCTTATATCCACACAGAAAACGTGCTGTGTTGTGATAATTTCGATGGCTATAATGTTTAATAATGATTGTAATAATAGTATTGGTAGTAACAGCACAGTAATTATAATGATAGTGACGGCTATGGTGTTAATGATGACAGCAATAATAGGAATGATAATGATAGTGATGGTGATGGTGAGGATGATGACGACAAGGATAATAATGATAATGAACGTGGCGGTTATGACACGAAAGATATGAAGGCACGTGTTTCTTTTTTTCCATGACCTCACTTCACTACCTCCTGTCTTGTAACTATAATTATAACTGTAATGGGGTACGTGTCTCTCTCTGATTTCTCAATACGAGGCTACAGTGCTTCGTTCTTTTTTTTTTTCTTTCTTCCTTTCTTGTAAGGGCGACTGGCGGAAGAGTAAGTATGTTATGTTGTACAAGGTGAGCCTCCTCTCTCTCTCTCTCTCTCTCTCTCTCTCTCTCTCTCTCTCTCTCTCTCTCTCTCTCTCTCTCTCTCTCTCTCTTTCTTTCTCTACCAAAAAAGAAAAATTTCTCTCTAGCATTTTCACTGTAAGCTCGAGGGTAAAAAACAATGCAGTAATTATTCGCATTTTTCTCTCATGATACCATCAGTAAAAAGAAATTAGGAAAAAAAGATGTTTTTCTTCCGTTTGAAACTCCTTCATTCACTCACTCACTTCATACTCGCATCATTACTTAGTGCTTGATCCCCATCTTTACCCTCTGTTGCACTCATTTCTCAATCATTCACTCACAGGGCGGGGGGAGGGGAGAGGGAGAGGCAGCCCCAGCCAGGCCAGCTGGCCCGCGGAAAGGCGGGAGGAGGGGCATCCCGGACCAGCCCAGCTAACCCGCGGGAGGGCGGGAGGAGAGGCAACCCGGGGCAGGTCAGCTGCCTCGCGGGAGGGCGGAAGGAGGGGCATCCCGCGCTAGCCGAGCTGCCCTGCGGGAGGACGGGAGGAGGGGCAACCCGGGACAGGTCAGCTGCCTCGCGGAAGGGCGGGAGGAGATGCAGCCCTGGCCAGGCCAGGAGACTACCCTGCGGGAGGGCGGGAGGAGGGTCAGCCAGGGCCAGGCCAGGAGGGCGTGTCTTGTATCCTGGCCTGGCGGTCCTCACGAGCTGACAGGCCTGCGACATCTAAGATGATAGTGGAAGTAAAAGCTCTCTCCCCACCTCTCTCTCCTCTCTCCTCTCTCTGACATAAACAGTACAAGAAAACAAGTCGGAAATAAGTACATTGCGAGGTTAGAGAAAGAAAAAAGCCTAATGATAAATTATAGGAAAATGAAAATAGATTATATGAGGTGCCCCCATTTCCTGGAGACAAGGATGTTAATGTTTAACAAACAGACACTGTTTGCCACGGATTGGAGGCAAAATATCTGCCAAGATGGCGATCAGAAGTTTCTACGGTTTTGCAGTTTGTTACGTCTCGAGGAAGCCCATTCCATAGATTAAATACCATTTGAAAAATATTATTTGAGAACGACTTCTATAAGACATTTCCTGAAAAAAAAACCTTAGCTTTGCTTGCAAGACTCAAACCTGTGCAACATCTCTGCAGAATATATCCGATCCTCATAAACAATGGATAGATTTAAACAGCCAACGCACTTATTCAGAAACGCTTTGCTCTCTCACCATAGAGATTGTACATTTTTTGTGTGTGTGTGTGTGTGTGTGTGTGTGTGTGTGTGTGTGTGTGTGTGTGTGTGTGTGTGTGTGTGTGTGTGACATGTGCTTAATTAATTTCCCTTGGCACGTTTAAAAAGAAAAAATACTTCTATGTAATGAAACAAAAGAAATACAAGTCACTGAGTAATGTCATCGTACACACATACAGACAGACAGACAGTATAAGACGGACAGTTCCTTTTCCTTCAAGATTTGCTCCCTGCTTAATCCCTGTCTATTAATTCCTTGCTTACTACTTTCTATCTATTCCTGCTTAGTCCTCATCATTTGGACTCCTACTAACTTCTTATCCATTCCTTGTTTTTAATGCACGAGGGAAACTAGCCAAGGGCATTAAGAATAAAAAGGCCCACTTCAAATGCAAGTTGCTAAAAGAAACTCCCTACTTAACTGCGCATTCATGTCTCACTCCCTGCTTATATCCTGTCTTCTCCATGTCTGCCTCGCTTCGTTCGTTTTATCTCCTTATTCTCTATCTAATCCTCTATCATTTATCTTTCACCTTTTTTTATATATCATTTACCGTTTACCTTTCGCTTCGTTCGTTTAATCTGCTTGTTTCCTATCTTATCTTTCTCTATCCCCCGTCTGTCACTTTTTTTTATTTCACTTACTGTTTATCCTTACGAACTCGTACCCTGTTGAAGTCCGCGACCTACAACACACACACACACACACACACACACACACACACACACACACACACACACACACACACACACACACACACACACACACACACAGGGAAGGGGTCACAAGGCGTCACGTATCAGGCCGATTTCGCAACCCTAGTGCAGGTCCCGCCCGGCTGTGGTAAAGGTGCAAGTTTTTAGCACAATTTTGCAGACATCTGAGCGAAATGACCGATGAAGTAAGTGTACGTGCCTGCCCCTCCCCCCACCTCTCTCTCTCTCTCTCTCTCTCTCTCTCTCTCTCTCTCTCTCTCTCTCTGGAATGTAGTATACGCGCAGACGTGTTTGGCCGTGTGGGAAGGGCTGTGCAGTGGATTGGGGAAGGGGGGAGAGGGTAAGAGGTAACGCGTCCCTCCCTCCATCCTTGCCTCCCATGCCTTCATCAATTTCTCCACCACCACCATCCCTCCTCCTCCTCCTCCTCCTCTTCCTCCACTTTCCCTTCGCTCCCCCGCTGCTCCCGCGTGCCTGGGGTGCTCACTAGCTGCTCGGTGCCTCGCTGTGATCTGCGTTGCGTCACTGCCAGGGCAACACGAAACATTCTATAGGGTTCACCGACACCATAATAATTCTGCCGATTGTTAGATATTCATCCAGTATTATGGAACCTTTGTGTTTTTCGTAGGTTTCGGCGGTTGTGTTTTATTCTTTTCACGTTTGTTTGTAGTGTTAAGCCTTTCACTGCTTATGATACAAATTCGAGTATTTGAGTAGTCCTAGACGAGCTAAAAGGGGAAAGAATAAGACTATAGGCAGTGAGAGGTTTGACTTTTCCAACCCCCTTCTTTTTGCTGTGAGCGGTGTCTTTCGAAACTCCTTCCTTTTTATACTCGCACAAAACTATACTTGAGTTATCTAACACGATTTTAAGGAGCAAAAATAAGACTACAGGCACTGAAAGGCTTAACTTTTCCCACCCCTTCTTTCTGCTGTGAGCGGTGTCTTTCGAAACTCCATCCACTCTATACTTGCACAAAACGATATTAAACTTGAAGGGAAGCCATAATAGCGTTCAATGGGTAGAAAGTGATGGCATATATACACACATCGATTGAGGACAGTTACGTTAAGAGTTCACGGGCATAAATTTTCTCTCAGCTCTTACATATTGTTGTTTTATGACAAGTTTACGTATATTTGTAGTTCTGCGATTTTAAGTTAAAGAAGAAAGAAAGTGATGTATATACAGATGTTTATTTCATCGTATAAGATCTTGTTGCATAAGCTTTATTTCTTATTGTTAGGGACCTGTATATCATTGTCGATAGGTTCCAGCACCACAGAGGGGAAGATGATGTTATGCTTAAGTAGACAGAGTAGAGTTACCTTAAATTTCCCCATACATATATCTGATTCGTCTTAGTTACATACCTACATAGTTGCTTTATCCTACAAAACACTACATTTTTTTTTCTTTTTAGCATTTGTAGGCACATGAAGGGAAAAAGATGTTATAGATAAGTCCAGAAAGAAAAAAAAGATATCTTAACCGATTTCCTCAATACAAACTGCTGAGTTATCGAGTCAACACAAAGAATACTGAGTTAGGCAAGCACAACTCAGAATGCTACGTTTTCCGAGTTAGTCAACACGAGAGGGTGAGTTACCTAGGACAGTCAACACAATACTGAGTTAGCCGAGTTATGTCAACACAAGAGGCTGAGGTACCTTTTTTTTTATGTAGAGAAGAGGGCCAACCAAGGGCAAAAAAAAAGAAAAGATTGAAAAAAAGGTCCCACTTGAATACTGGTTCTCTAACAAAGAGGAAAAGCGTCAGCCAGAATTAGAGAGCAAATGCCTCCATACCTCCCTCTTAAAAGAAGATACGTTAGTCAACACAAGACTGAATTAGCCGAGGTATGTCAACACGAAAACACAAAAAGGGTGCCTTCTCGCAGTCACCTATTTCGTGCACTTTATGGAACCTACGTACGTAGTACTACAAGCTGCAGTTTCCTCAGACACAGTGATAAGTCTTAGCTTGCAAATTTTATCGCTAGAGGGCAAGAAAGTTAGGCGCTTCGAAAGAGACCCACGAGTTTCTGATCGAGATGATGATAGATATAAATTGTAGCAGGTAGTGGTTGTAGTAGTAGTAGTAGTAGTAGTAGTAGTAGTAGTAGTAGTAGTAGTAGTAGTAGTAGTTGTTGTTGTAGTAGTAGTAGTAGTAGCAATAGTAGTAGTAGTAACAATAGTAGTAGTATTATTAGTAGTAGTAGTAGAAAGAAGTAGTAGTTGTTGTAGTAGTAGTAGTTGTAGTAGTAGTTTTTGTAATAGTAGTAGTAGTAGTAGTAGTAGTAGTAGTAGTAGTAGTAGTAGTAGTAGTAGTAGTAGTGGTAGTAGTAGTACTGTTAATAGTAATAGTAGTTTGAGATAAACTTTCCAGACGTTTTGGGGGAGAAAGTGACATATTTTTCGAACTTGATGACTTGATGCATCGACACCATTACCTATCTCTCTCTCTCTCTCTCTCTCTCTCTCTCTCTCTCTCTCTCTCTCTCTCTCTCTCTCTCTCTCTCTCTCTCTCTCTCTCTCTCTCTCTCTCTCTCTCTCTCTCTGGTTATGGTCTGCGTATCAAGGTTTGCGATGAAAGATAACTAATGAGGCCTTATAGTGAGTATTGAGAGTTCATCGCGATAAACCTGGCCATTATAGAGGAGGAGGAGGAGGAGGAGGAGGAGGAGGAGGAGGAGGAGGAGGAGGAGGAGGAAAATGAAGAGAAAAAGAGAACAAGAGGAGAAATAATAGAATAAAAATAAGAAAAGAAGGTAAGTAGATTTATTTAGTGTTATATTCAGCATATATAAAAGAGAACAAGAGGATAATTAATAGAATAAAAGAAAAAGAAGGTAGGTAGATTTATTTAGTGTATATTCAGCCTCTATGAGTATTGTAACTACAAGAAGAGAAGCTGTAAGTGTGTTTTGTATATTTGTGATGCTTGTGTAAAAATGCATTAATGTTTATCAGATAGGTAGATTTATTTAGTGTATATTCAGCCTCTATGAGTATTGTAACTTTATATTAACAAGAAGAGAAGCTGCAAGTGTGTTTTGTATATTTGTGATGCTTGTGTAAAAATGCATTAATGTTTATCAGTGTTTAATGTAACGTGAAGCCGAGAAGAAGTGGTGATCTGTGTTCCGCCGTCATTGTATCATACGAGTGAGGAGGAACAACCTGACGAAGGGAGGGTATTGTCTAACGTTGGTGTATTTTCTTTCTTCATATATGCATTCCCTGTTGTTATTATCGTTATTGGCATTACTTTCTTCGCTGTTCTTGTTGCTGATGCTAATGCTGTTGTTGTTGTTGTTAATACTGCTGCTGTTAGCACTATTTTTATAACAACAACAACAACTACTACTACTACTACTACTACTACTACTACTACTACTACTACTTGTTCTGAGATAATACCACCACCACTACCCTCGCCACTGCTTTAACGACCTATTTAGCTACCACCACCACCACCACTACCACTACTGGTACTGAAAATTACTTCCATCCGCAAGAATGTGTTGTGAAAAAGCTTGTTGTGCCTTTCATAACAGATATCATTGCCCCAGCCACCACCACCACCACCACCACCACTAGTAACACCATTATTGCTACTACTACTACTACTACCACTACTACTACCACTACTACTACTACTATTATTATTGTTATTATTACTACTACTACTACTACTACTACTATTATTATTATTATTATTATTATTATTATTATTATTATTATTATTATTGTTTCTACTACTACTACTACTACTACTACTACTACTACTACTACTACTACTACTACTACTACTACTACTACAACTACTACTACTGCTAACACTTTTTTTTCTTGTTCCTAATAGTTATTGTTGTTGTTCTTATTCTTAGTCCTGTTCTTGTTTATATTCCACTACTAAAACAACAACAGTAGCAACAAAACTACTACTACTACTACTACTACTACTACTACTACTACTACTACTACTACTACTACTACTACTACTACTACCACCACCACCACCACCACCACTAACTCCTGCTTGTGACTGACTGACTGGTTTTCCTTTCCATTCAGCATAAAAGTGAAGGGAGATAATTTACAAAAGAGAATTGAATTTTGTCTGCTTAAGAGTGACGTTACATCATTTTTTCTTTATTCATCATCCTTTTCCTTTCATAACTTGCTTGCGGAGACAGGAATGTTGTAATCTCTCTCTCTCTCTCTCTCTCTCTCTCTCTCTCTCTCTCTCTCTCTCTCTCTCTCTCTCTCTCTCTCTCTCTCTCTCTCTCTCTGTAGGTCTCTCTCTCTCTCTCAGTCTCTGATGGTGATACTTAGTCTATACTTTATCTGTAGGTTAGGAATGTGAGTAGCAGTGAATGATGGTGATACTTGTGGTAGTGGTGGTGCTGGTGGTGGTGGTAGAAAGAATGTGGCAGTGAATGTGGTGGTGGTGGTGTTGGTGTTGGTGTTGGTGGTGGTAGAAGAATGTCGCAGTGAGTGTGGTGGTGGTGGTGACAGAGGCTGGTTTCCAAAATGCTTTCTTGTTTGCTCACTGACATACTTAAGACTCGCCATTATTTTTATTCACACACTGACACTCTGGTGGTGATGTTACGTGTGTGTGTGTGTGTGTGTGTGTGTGTGTGTGTGTGTGTGGATATTTTTTCAGTTCTATTTTGTTTTGCATTTTCTGATTCCGTAACTTTCACTGTTCAGATTTTTTCCTTCTTCCATATTCACTGTTTTATTTATTTATTTATTTTTTTTTTTTTTTTTTTTTTTTTTTGAGAGGAAAATTTATGCACGACTGCCTCTTAATACACTTGATGCTTAGAAAAGACAAATTTACTCTTACTTATATTTCTCTCTCTCTCTCTCTCTCTCTCTCTCTCTCTCTCTCTCTCTCTCTCTCTCTCTCTCTCTCTCTCTCTCTCTCTCTCTCTCTCTCTCTCTCTCTCTCTCTCTCTCTCTCTCTCTCTCTCTCTCTCTCTCTCTCTCCCTCTCACTCTTGTAGCTATGGAATTTTCTACACTCCTGGGAATGTTAACAAGGGGTGACCAAAACTGTAAAAGGTTTAATCACTAATAATTTCTATTGCACGAGTTGTTGGTAGTTTTCTTTCCACTCTGTCTAAACTATTTCATCTTTCATTTACACTCTCAAGTATTCATTTATTCCTGTTCAAGTCCATTTATGCCTTATTTTACGTCTTAACCAAAACAAAATACCTAAAAAAAAAACCTGGTATTCTTCTTTCTACAGACATTACTATTTCTTCATCTGAATTTTGTGCTTTATTCAAAACGTATAACTGTATATCACCACTCTTGTCTGCTTGCGTGGGGGACGTTGTAGTGGTGCAAGTTTTAGGCTAAAGATTTACTACCCTACGTCTTGTCCTTGTGTTCCTGTGTTATTGTATTTTTACTGGATCTAGTCGAGTTTGTTTTGCTTCGTCTTTGAATCCTGTTGTCTGTCTCTCTCTCTCGTCCTTTTTTTTTTTTTTATTTGGATCTGTACGTAGGTGTTACTGGGACACACTCTGCACTATTTTCGATAATATATTCCTTGCTCATCTATTACTCTGCCTGGAAAGTTCAATTTCTTCACATCTTAACTGGAAAAAGTAGTAAAAAATAGATAAAAACTTTGGATAGAAGAAATAAGATATACCTCTTACTTAATATCTTACGTGTGTGTGTGTGTGTGTGTGTGTGTGTGTGTGTGTGTGTGTGTGTGTGTTCATGCATTAGGAAGGGAAAGTAAACAGGGAAAATATATGCAGCCTTAGTAAGAGGTGGATGCGAGTGGCTGTGCTTAGGGAAGGTGTTAGAGTGGATGTCAGAGAGGGCAAAGTGAAGGTTTCGTGGAATGCTTAGATGTGGATCGCTTGGAAGGAATGTGGAGAGAGGAAGAAGGAGAAGAAGAGAAGGTTGTGCCAGGTGATAGTTTGTTGTTGTTATTGTTGTTGACGTTGTTGTTTTTCTTTATCCTCCTCCTCCTCCTCCTCCTCCTCCTCCTCCTCCTTCTTCTTCTTCTTCTTGTTCTTGTTCTTGTTCTTCTTCTTTTTCTTTCTTCTTCTTCTTCTTCTTCTTCTTCTTCTTCTTCTTCTTCTTCTTCTTCTTCTTCTTCTTCTTCTTCTTCTTCTCCTCTCCTCCTCCTCCTCCTCCTTCCCCTCGTCCTCCTCCTTTCTACGTGTGGATGTAAGGTGGCGTGGAGGTCGGAGTGAAATTTAGGACAAAGCTGGTGTGATTTTATTATTCATTGGTGTCGCCGTGATAGCAAAGGTCACGGTATTGCTGCACATAATGGACGCACAGAGGGAGGCTATTGAGATCATGATGCACTGGAAAAGAACAAAATATCAAGGAGGTGTTAGATTAATGAAGCGAAGGAGTTGTAAGTGAAGGAGTGAGTGGTGGTAATGAAACGTATAATTTTCTTCTTTCCTTTCCTTCCTTCCTTCCTTCCTTCCTAATTTCCTTTTTCTTTCTTTCTCGCCGGTTGTTTTCTCTCCTTACTTCCTTCATTCATTCTCTCCTCTTCTTCACTTCTTCCTTTTCTCATGATGGTATGGAAAGGTGTCATTTTTTTCCTTTCCTTCCTTCCTTCTTTCCTTCCTTACATCCATCCTTTCTCTCTTTCTCGCGTGGTCATTTTCTCTCCTTACTTCCTTTCTTTCTTACTTTTTTCTTCTCTCTTTTCCTGTATTCACTGTTTCGAAAAGCTGTATTTATTTATTTTTGTTTCTCTATTTTCTCCTTCCTTCCTTCCTTCCTTCCTTTCTTCCTTTCTCGCGGGGTCATTCTCTCTCTCATTTCCTTCCTTCCTTCCTTCCTGACTCACTTCTTCCTTCTCTCTCTCTCTCTCTCTCTCTCTCTCTCTCTCTCTCTCTCTCTCTCTCTCTCTCTCTCTCTCTCTCTCTCTCTCTCTCTCTCCTGTATTCACTATTTCGAAAACTTATATATATTTATTTATTTTTTTCTTTTTTCTTTTGATTTTCTACTCGTCTGTGATCTTTCTCGACCACAAAGTCGCTTTTTTCCCTTTCCTCTTTTTGTAAGCTTCCTCAAAACTGGATCTCACTCTTAGGTTACTAGCGTGGGAAACAGGATTGTGATGGTGGTGGTGGTGGTGGTGGTGGTGGTGGTGATAGTGGTGATGACGGTGTTGGCAATGAAGATTAGTGTTGTAACTGGTTATTGCTGTTGTTGTTGTTGGTGTTGTTGTTGGCGTTGTTGTTGGTATTGGTGGTGGTGGTAGTGGTGGTGGTGGTGGTGGTGGTGATGGTGTTGGCAGTGAGGATTATTGTTGTAACTGGTTATTGTTGTTGTTGTTGTTGTTGTTCTTGGGGATGGTGGTGGTGGTGGTGGTTGTGGTGGTGGTGGTGGTGGTGGTGTTGGTAGTGAGGATTACTGTTGTAACTGGTTGTTGTTGTTGTTGTTGTTGTTGTTCTTGGGGTGGTGATAGTGGTGGTGGTGGTGGCAATGGTGGTAGTGATGGTGATGTATCATTGTGGTTCGTGTAACAATCGTTCATAATGACTTGAGTGGGAATCTTCCGCCTCTCTCTCTCTCTCTCTCTCTCTCTCTCTCTCTCTCTCTCTCTCTCTCTCTCTCTCTCTCTCTCTCTCTCTCTCTCTCTCTGGTTTTACTCGTCAGCCTTCAAACCTCCACTCACACACCGTTTTACCAATCACCATTAGTTTTACCCATTATTTTTTTTTTTTAGTGTCTTTTATTCAATTTCCATCTTTCTTCATTGCTGACCTTCTGTGCCTCGTCCTTCTCTCCTCTTCTCAAGCCGCTCTCTTCCTTTTCTCCTTCACACATCCTTTCCCGCCCTCTCCCGTTTTCTTCTCAGCATTTCTCTCTCTCTCTCTCTCTCTCTCTCTCTCTCTCTCTCTCTCTCTCTCTGTAAGCACCATCCAAATAAGTGTAAATGCCGGCACAGGTGTGTTAATTAAGCCAAAACGGGTGACAAGCAGGTAGGAGATTCTCAGTGTGTGTGTGTGTGTGTGTGTGTGTGTGTGTGTGTGTGTGTGTGTGTGTGTGTGTGTGTGTGTGTGTGTTTGGCTAAATTAGTAATATTCTCAAGGACCTGATGAGTGAGTGCCGTTACCAAGCACACTCTGAATGGGTAGTGACGTGTCTTGAGTTTTCCTATCATATTATTCCTGTCAACAAACTCTTAGGTGTGTCTTGGTGTAATGGCCTCATCTTACGTGCTGATTACTTTGAATAGCTAGTGTCTTATGTGTTGCTATCATATTATACCTGCCCACTATCTCTTAGGTGTGTCGTGATGTAATGGCTTTATCTTACGTGATAATTATTTGTGTTCTTACTTAGTTGTCCTCCGCTACTTAGCCTGCTGTGGTGAAGTGACTGTTTTAATTTATGGTTACTTGTCTGGTCATCTCTTTTAAAGGCTCGACATTCAAGACACTAGAATGCATGAACAAGAGAACTGTCCCTGTCATCCCCTTGAAACGGATGCTGCTTACGTGTTAGAAGATTGCATTGTACAGGAACTATCTAATGTAATGAAGGCCACTATTAGCAAGCTGACGGACATCTTGATGAGTGCATTGTGCTCAGGGAGAGATTTTTAAACCCCTACCAAGCGAAGGAACTCTTTACTCAGGAACCATTAACGACAGATCATGATTATTAACAAAAGCTTCTCGTGTTTCCTGATGAGGCCGCGTGATGCTCAGGACACGCACTTCACGTAAAGGTTTCCTGGAAGATATACTGATACTGTCATATTGGCATCACTTAACAGAGGACTTAGCCTTGTACTACCTGGGGTATAAATGAAGCCTTTTAGTGAGGGAGTCTATCTCAGTGTGTGTGTGTGTGTGTGTGTGTGTGTGTGTGTGTGTGTGTGTGTGTGTGTGTGTGTGTAAAGCGGAAGGTGAGTTACTGGTCCAGTTTATCAATTTCTTTTTGTTCCTTTGACGAGACGAGATTGACAAGGGCTATTAGCTAGGTGTGTGTGTGTGTGTGTGTGTGTGTGTGTGTGTGTGTGTGTGTGTGTGTGTGTGTGTCGTGCTTACCCGTTAAGGGCTGGGAGCTATGCTTTTACGCGCCCTTACTTGCTCCACGCCCTACCTAATAAAACAGCTTGAGCACACACTCACACTTACTCACACACACACACACACACACACACACACACACACACACACACACACACACACACACACACACACACGGACAGGTGGTGATGGCGCTGTGCCTGTCAGGTTTTTCTCATAA
>NC_059292.1:38174042-38179042 GCF_017591435.1 Portunus trituberculatus
GATCATAGCAGTAGTAGTAGTAGTAGTAGTAGTAGTAGTAGTAGTAGTAACAATAGTAGTAATAGTAGTAGTAACAGTAGTAAAATCGATAACAATTACAACAATAATAGCAATAATAATAATAATAATAATAATAATAATAACAATAATACTAATAACAATATCCCATCCTTTCCAGACACGCCATGATCGGTCAACGTACAATGTTGGCGTTCATACGGGCAAGACACATCCCTTCCCTCTCTCCCTCTTCCTCCTCCTCATGCCCCTTGCTCCTGGCGCTCCTCCTGCTGGCGGGGGCGGGGCAGGGACGTCTCATGGACACCTGCGAGATACGGCCCCGCCAGGTGACCCTCAACCCTGATGCCGAGGCCTTCATTGGTGAGTAGTGAGAGAGAGAGAGAGAGAGAGAGAGAGAGAGAGAGAGAGAGAGAGAGATTGCTATTTTTATTTGTTATATAATATTTTTACTTGTTTTGTCCATTGAAAATATATAATAGTAATTCAAGAGAGAGAGAGAGAGAGAGAGAGGTAGAGGAAAAAAAATCACACCCTCTGAAATTTATCATCATTATCATCACCATTTTCACCAGTCATCATCATCGTCGTCACCATCAGCCTCTGTACTTTCGCTTACATGACAAAGGCTTTCCTAATATTACCCACTCAACTTGACTCTGGATCCTGCCTGTTCCAGAAATTAAATGTCTATCTATGTATCTATCTATCTATTGATCAATCTATCTATCTATCAATCTGTCTATCTATCTATCTGTGTGCATGTATATATGTTTTACTAATGCAGGAAGTGGTACGTTTTTTTTTTTTTTTTTATTTCCAGTGTGTGATTCACTGTTTGATATGCTGCAGTCTCTGACGAGACAGCCAGACGTTATCCTACGGAACGAGCTCAAAGCTCATTATTTCCGATCTTCGGATAGGCCTGAGACCAGGCACACACCACACACCGGGACAACAAGGTCACAACTTCTCGATTACATCGAGAACAGGTGAACAGGGGCTACACGTGAAAGGAGACACACCCAAATATCTCCACCCGGCCGGGGAATCGAACCCCGGTCCTCTGGCTTGTGAAGCCAGCACTCTAACCACTGAGCTACCGGGCCATGTGTGTGTGTGTGTGTGTGTGTGTGTGTGTTGTTAGGTGGGTGGGTGGGTGAGAGTGTGTGTGTGTCTTGATGTATGGTGGGTGTGGTTTGTGAGGGTGTGTGGGTGTGTGTGTGGAGAGGGCGGGTGGCTCTTTGTCTCGTGTCTCGGCCACCCTCCACCTCCCCCTTGTGTGGACATCAGTCAGGTGTATAGATAGATAGGTAGGTCGAGATTCCGTTACTCTAATTGTTCATCTATGTTACTCTTATACTCGTCTGTTAAACCTTGACGTGTTTCCTCCTAGTTATGAACTAAAAGTTATGTTATCTTAATTCTGTACCGCGGTAATATAATTTTGAGCGTAATTCATTAAGTTAACAATGGAGTAATGTAAGTGTTTTTTGCATTACCTGAAAAATGTCGGGATGAGTCGCGTGAAGATATTATGACAATGAAGTTTTTACTGGTCATCATTACTTTGCGATTACAAGGATATGAGAACTCACTGAAGCAATTTTTCTTATTAAACACAACTCTTATTCTGACATTTTATCTTATCTCTTTCCTTGTTTTCTTTCTTTATCACTTATCTCCATCATTATTAACCTGTAGCTTCTTTATATCTCTCCATTTTCTTATTTATTATCATTATTTTGCGATTACAAGGATATGAGACCTGATTGAAGCACCTTTTCTTATTTAACACAATATTCTGCTTATTCTGACATTCTCTCCTATCTTTTTTCCTATTTTTCTTTCTTTATTACTTATCTCCATCATTATTAACCTGTAGTGCCTTTATATCCTTCCATTTTCTTATTTATCATCATTATTTTGCGATTACAAGGAAATATTCTAGTGAAATGAATATCTTTATTAAATGCATGTTTATTTTTGACATTTCCTCCTATATTTCCATCTTTTCTTTCCTTATGACTTATCTCTTTCACTATTATTAATCTGCAGTTGCTTTAAATTTCTTCCCTATTCTCTCCTTTGAGTAATAATGATAATCTTGGGATCTAGATGGCCGGCAAGATAACACAGTATAGGGACTGGCGGCGCTCCTTTCTGTTGCCTCAATATTACAAAGGTTTGGTGAAGAGCGTCCATCACTAATCTGGGTTGCAATATTGCCATGGCGTGCTCTTGTCTCGTAACGTTGCGGGAGTTTCAATCTTATCAACGTAACTCAAATGAATCATCCTGCCCTTCCTCCTCCTCCTCCTCTTCCTTCTCCTTCTCCTCCTCTCCCTCTTCTTCCTCTTCCTCCTCCTCCTCATCTCGTATTTCTTGACTTCATATTTTTCTTGTTTCTATAAAATCTCTTAGCTTTTTTTTTCTTTCCATTTTTTCTTTCTCTCTTTCTCTCCTGGTATCTCTCATCTTGTCTTCCTCCTTCTTGTATTTCTATATCTTCAATCCTCCTCCTCCTCCTCCTCCTCCTCCTCCTCCTCCTCCTCCTCCTCCTCCTCCTCCTCCTCCTCCTCCTCTCCGATCTCTTCTCTTTCCTCCCTATCTTTGTATTTCTTTTCCTCCTTGACATTCTCCTCTTTCATCTTGTGGTTACCCTATGTCGAGATCGTGACTCTTCACCTTTGACTGTTTCCTTCTCTTCCTCCTTCTTGTCTGCTTCCTGTCCCTTGCCCTCTCTCTTTCTCTTTCTCTTTGTTCCCTCTTAACCTTAGTCTTCCTCCTATAACTGACTCTGCTATTGCTACTGCTGATGCTGGTGGTGGTGGTGGTGGTGGTGGTGGTGGTAGTGGTGGTGGTAGTGGTATAGTGATAGTGGTGCTTCTGGTTCGTCTTCATTTTTCTTCTTTTTCACCTCCTCCTCCTCCTCCTCCTCCTCCTCCTCCTCCTCCTCCTCCTCCTCCTCCTCCTCCTCTTTTATCTTCTATTTTCTTCTTTTTTTCTTCTTTTTAACTTTTTTTGCTTAGTGTTTTGACTTTAATGCATTTCTATCCTTAGTTTGCATAATAGTTAACAATACGGTTTCCCTTTCTTCTCTCTCTCTCTCTCTCTCTCTCTCTCTCTCTCTCTCTCTCTCTCTCTCTCTCTCTCTCTCTCTCTCTCTCTCTCTCTCTCTCTCTCTCTCTCTCTCTCTCTCTCTCTCTCTCTCTCTCTCCCTTTGCACCTCACACACCCATCTCACCTCTGACCTCAGCACCGTAAGACATTAGCTTCCCCTCTCCCTTACCTCCTTCACCTGCCCCACTACCCCTCTCCCACTCTCTCCCCCCCCTCACCTCCTCCCGCCGAGCTCACGGAGGGGAAAGTGGGTGTCCTTGATCAATGAACCGCACAAGAACTTCTATTTACATCCGCAGCCTCCGTTCCCTTGGGCCTCGTGTGTCTCTGTGTGTGTGTGTGTGTGTGTGTGTGTGTGTGTGTGTGTGTGTGTGTCTCGCGTCTTGGCCTTTCTCAGCCTCCGCCTCTTCCGTTTTGTGTGTGTGTGTGTGTGTGTGTGTGTGTGTGTGTGTGTGTGTGTGTGTGTGTGTGTGTGTGTGTGTGTGTGTTTGCCTTTAAAGAGAAAATAATGTAAAGATTTTTGGTTTGGTTTGGTTTCTTTTTGTAGTATTTTTTTCTTTTTTTTTCTTTTTTTTACCTGTATTTGTTGATGTTATTGTTATTGTTGTTGTTCTTCTTCTTTTTCTTCTTCTTCTTTTCTCGTGTTCTCCTTATTTTTGTTCTTTTCTTCGTCATCATCATCATCATCATCATCATCATCATCGGTATGGTTATGGTAGTAGTGTTTCCATTAAGTAGCAGCTTTCTTCCACTCCTGCTTCCCTTTTCTTCGTGGTGCATTACTCGGCTCACGCTCTAAACTCTAAAGGTTATAAGACTGGCTCACGGAAGTTTGCCATTAGGTAGGTAGGAAGCACTTTCTCGTAACTCGAAGACAGATACCATGTGACCTTGTCGAGGCGGTGTTCATGATTGATAAAATAATGATAATAATAGTAATAATGATAATGACAATAAGACGAAAATGAAATAGTGTATAAATTGGTTGCGGCCTATACAGTATATTATTATTGTTGTTGCGGCGCCAGTATTCCATAATTTTCCATACTGTTCCTCTCTCAACCGCGAGGTGTGAATACCCGGCCGTGCGGAGTCAGTGTCCTGTCACGCCGTAACCTTCACCAAGCATCAGGCTTTAACTCTCCTCCTGCTTCTGAATTTCCCCCTTCCCTTTTCTACAAGAGATAGGTTTCAAGACACTTTGGATTATCTTTCGAGCTTTCCTCATCAGAGTCCGGTACCTCAGTGGGCTGTTAAATTTTCCTTTTTGGTACCCTAGGCCAGTGTTTCTCTTACACAGAAAGAAGTGTATACATAAGCAAATCGAGTAAATTCGCAGTCACTAAAAATTGTGTTAAATGTTTTTCTTAAGCTTTCACATTTCTGACCTGCTGACAGTCTTTACAGAGCAGTCACCGAAAAAGAAATCACTGCACCTGCTGATACCTTTACTTGGAGAAGATTAGAAGACGATTAGACTTTACATTTTTAAGGGTGAAAAAAGAATTATTTCTTTGTCGTATACAAAACACTAGTGCTGTCATGTTGCTCTTCACGATCACTGACAACAGATTCTAATGAGATCCAGAAATATGGACTGAGGGAGAACGCTTAAGACAATGGAAGGGAGAATAGTATAATATGTTACTCGACTTCTTATAACTACAACACATACGTGACTGACTTTTAGAGGAAGTTGGTGAGGAGAAATAAGATGAATGAATACTTGAAAGGTATGTGGAAGTGTTAGGACGAATGAAACTGAGGAAACTGACTATTGGAAGGAGGAGAAGGAGGAGGAGTTGGTGATTAAGTGGCGGATAAAGACTGTACATGAACGCAAGGCAAGCTGTGACCTC
>NC_059292.1:38184042-38189042 GCF_017591435.1 Portunus trituberculatus
CTCCTCCTCCTCCTCCTCCTCCTCCTCCTCCTCCTCCTACTTCTCTTCCACCTCTTCCTTCTCCTCCTCCTCCTTATCCTCCTCCTCCCATCTCTCCTTCCCTCATATATAATACACACTATCTCTTTTACCATCTTATACTTTGTTTTTACACGGAACAGTGCTTGTGTGTATAATAAGGATGCACTCAAAGGTCAAGAGGTGTTTATTTCATGTTGTGTGTTGTTTGTGGTGACAGTAAAGTTGTGTTTTCTTTTTATTTTTTTATTTATTTTTTTTTTTTTTTCATTTCTTGGCATTTTTTTTTAAGCTGTTGATTTTATTGTGTTTTTTTTTTATCGTTTACTGTTTCGTGCTATTATTTATTTTTTTTATTATTATTATTACTATCTCTTGTCTCTTATTACTGTTACTTATTACTATTACTGTCATATTACTTCATAACCTATTACTATCTGTTACTAATTACAAACTACCATTATCCTTTACCATCTCTTCTTTAGGCCTACATGTGTACGATTCCTGCGGGCGTGACTCGAGGGCGGCTGAGGGCTTGGGCGAGGTGTTCCCGGTGCTGCGTGAGGGGCCTTCATCAGCCTCCTCGTGTCCCTCCGCCTCTTCCTCCGTCTCCTCCTCATCCAACGACACCCTTCGATCCTTGGGCGTGATGGATCTGACGGGCGCCACAGCCACCCACCCCAGCCTGGCTTCCCTCCTGCGCCAGTACAAGGTTCCCGTGCTTCACCTGCCGCCCGCCACCCTGCTGCCGCCCCTGCACAGAGGACAGGTGAGGGCTCATCCTTTCCCATATTCTGAAACATTTCTGCGGCACACCCAACTACTTTCGAGACATATTACTTGAAGTGACAGGGGTTTAGTTTTAAGGGTATGGTTTTCTATGGTTCTTGTGTCAGATTAACAAGTTTTTTTTTTACATTTTTAACAGGAGAAATACTTTTGAAAATTCGGCTGATCATCTCTGTGGCCTTTGAAAATAGTCGTGGTGAGAGAGCAAAGCGTTTCAGAATACGAGCCACTGTGTAAAGGAAAGTCGGTGTGGATTGTGGCGGTGAAAAAACACAGAGTGAAGCACAAGATCGGAAAGTATTGAAATAACATGAACGTTTCCATCAGAGGTCCAGGATATGTTAAGTCTGGTTAAGTTTGAAGTCATGCAATTTGTTAATATCGTTGCTAGTTTCTCCATTGTGTTTTTGTGGTCTAAAAAGAACATCATTTTTCTCTCTCTCTCTTTTTTTTTTTTTTTTTTGCCCAGAAATAGTCACTCACTGTGTTGAAATAAGGCTAATTTAAATTCCAAAAGCACTGACTGGCATCTTCATCAACACACGCGTATACTTATCTATAGGGCTCTGCGAGAACCCACCTACAAAAAACTGATTATTATTTCTCTAACACTTCGACAGGAAATCTCAGAGAAAGACTTCATCATCAGGGAAATAAAGATCTGCTTCATCCTGTGCCATCTCATCACCATAACACAATATTGATTGCGTTTACAGGCGGCAAGCAAGGGCCGGAAGGTCAGCTACATGCACTGGTGTGATGAAATATTATGTACAGCACCAGTTCAGTCGGCTAACGGGAGATGCCAGCTGATAAGATCTATACGCGTGATAAAGGAGGGAGTAACTTGTGGGGAGTGGAAATATGAATAAGACGTGTATATGCATATTAACTTAACGCGACTTCCTTTGCAGTTTGTTCTTCTGTATCTCACTATTGGATTAAGAGAGGTGTTGAAGGTTTTGTGATAAAGAAGGGAGTAACTTGTGGGGAGTGGAAATATGAATGCATATTAACTTTACGCGACTTCCTTTGCAGTTTGTTCTTCTTTATCTCACTATTGGATTAAGAGAAGTGTTTAGAGGTTTTTCGTTTTCTTATGTCCATCTAATGCCTTCGGTAGTCAATCGTGTTCCTGCCATGAGGTTAAGGACGACATTCATTATAGTGCTTACGAGTTATAAAAGCTGTTCTGGTATTTGTTGCTGTTTTCGTCAATCTCTCTCTCTCTCTCTCTCTCTCTCTCTCTCTCTCTCTCTCTCTCTCTCTCTCTCTCTTTTTTTTATACCATGTAGGCTTTTCACGGGAATTTCTGGGCTAAAGGGGATGCTTTTTGTGGTACCTTCTATCTGAAACCCCACCCGCTATGAAACCGTTGCCCCGAGTGAGGAAGCCCAACCTACACTCAGACCGTGGACAGGATTCGAACCCGTGCGCTTGGAGACCCCTCGGATCCCAAAGCACGCATGGTTCCACTTGCATTTCGTGTTGTATTAAGTTATTAAGTAACAGTTCCGAAGACTTTGTTACTATATTTAGTTTAATTTTGTTTATCTATATGTTTATAATTGTCTTTTATTAATAATTTATCCAGTTTTATTTAATACACGTATCTATTTTTCTTTTCTTTTTCTATTTCATTAATATTATTTCATCCGTTTATTTTTTTCTTACTTTGTTATTTTTTTCTGAGGAAGCGCAGAAAAAAAGACCAAGAAAAGTGTGTGGAGTGTCTTACATTTCCTTTTACTTCTTTTATTTTTTTTCCTTTCTTCTTCTTCTTCTTCTTCTTCTTCTTTTCTTCTTCTGCTATGTGTGGAGTGTCTTACATTTCCTTTTATTTTTTTATTTTCTTTTTCTTTCTTTTTTCTTCCCTTTTTTCCCCTGAAGATACGTAGCATTAGCGTCCTTCATCTGCCTCACACTCTAAAGTAAATTTCAAAACAGTTTCAAGGTGATCCCCCCGTGCACTTAAGATTCCGGAGCGACACCAGACAGGCAGGTAGGCAGGTACAGGTACACACACACACACACACACACACACACACACACACACACACACACACACACACACACACACACACACACACACACACACACACACACACAGATATACAGGACACTAATACACCTTCATATTTTCCCCCCAAGCCAAGGTCAGTCTTTGTTGCGGTCTGGCAGAAGCTTGTTATTATCATTCCAGTTACATTTTATTTTAATATTATTTTTCCCCTCCGTCCAGGTGTTAGGCTTTATGCTTTTAGGTTCCTTTGCCACGCTATAATCAGTGAGGCGTGTACATATGTAACGAGGATATTACCTGCAATTTTAACTGTACTTGTGATATTTCCCCTTGTTTGTCCATGTAAAGCACGCACCAAAACTCAGAATCCATTAAGGTTCTTACATACACACCTTTACCGAGCCAAGGCCGCTGCCACCACCATATACTCTTGACAAATCTCTGCCCTTCTGCGGTCGAGGAAGACAGGGCGTGGCTGTGCGAGGCGTGAGAAAGAATTGTTTACTTTTTTGAGTACCATGGCATCTCTTTTATTGCATTCTGGACACCAGTACGAGGTTTTGTCAAGCTTGGAATGATATTTTCACTTTTTCTTTCAGTACAGTGGTATCTGTTTTTATTGCCTTCTTGACATTATTATGGGATTATATTAGTTTAGTATGGTATTTTCACCTTGTTCAGTACAGTTCTGTCTCTGTTATTACATCCTGGACCCCATTATAAGATTCTGTCAGGCCTAACGATAATAATTTTACTTTTTTTATACTTCGATGGCATTTAGTTTATTTTGTTTTGAACACCACTGGAGGGTTAAGGCCAATATTTTTTACTTTTTAGTATAATGACATTTATTTTATTACATTTTTGACAGCAATTGAGGATCTTATTAAGTTTGGGATAGTTTCTTTCCTGCGTTGCTATTCACCTTAATTTTGCCTTTCTTTACTGGTTTTCGAATACCATAATGTGGTTTTAAGCGAATTTGGGCATATATTACTGAATAGTTTTAGTAAAATTAGAGGGAGGGTTTATATGAATTCTTCTGTCATTCTTTTTACATATCTTGATAAGTTACGTAGAAAAGAAATTGATGGCTAATTGATAAGAGTGAAGCGTATAAGAATGACTAGTGTATTGAAAGGCAGTGTGGAGGTCGTTTGAATCACTACTCGTTAATCTCGTTAATTAGTCCAGTGTGATGAGTGATTGATGACTGGTGATGGTAAGAGTGACTGTGAATATGTACTGTGTTAAAGAAACGAAGTGAGTGGGCTTTAAATCAGCAGTTCTGTTCACTTCACTGTTCATCTTTAAGCGAGCGTGAAGCTAATGTGCTCTTTCCTTCTTTCCCTCCCTGGTGGTTGGTGCAGGCGCTGGTGGAGTTCCTCGGTCAGCTCGGGTGGACCTCCGCCAGCCTGCTCACGGCCCAAGACCAGTACTCCCTCAGCGTCGCCAAGGTAAGCAGGTGATGGTATATGACAGATTCATTCCGGGCCAGACCCCTCCCCTTGCTTTATGGCGACATCCGGGTCGGCGTGAAAGGTAGAGGTGAAGGACAGGCAGCACAAGACACGCAGCCTCTAGAGTGTTTCTCCTTACCTTTGGACTCTATGTCAGGTAAAAGCAAGGGTGTTATTCCCCCTCAGAGGCATCAGGATGAAGCACATCGCTACATTCTGGATTCTTGGGTGGGAGGATGGGTTAGTGTTGCAGTAACCTCCACGAGAGTCACGATTGCCTCACAGCTGAACGTCTCACGGCTCCTCACCGCTGTCAGTGACTCCGGTCGAATTTCAAGACTCCTGCCATCTTTCTTTACTCTAAAGGAAATATTTGAAATGGGCTGCGAACTCGGTTGACTGTTTAATAAGATCTTCAAATTTGCTCATTTTATTTATGATTACAAAGATTAGAAAATTATAAGACAAACTGGGCACGTGAAATATCTTATTATATAGTTGCTATATACGTGCATACACGAACATCCGTGGTAAGATCTGTACTTGCTAACTGTAAGCCAGCCACAATGATGTGCTTCCAAGCCACCAAAATAATTGTTTAAAAATTAATATTGCAATACATGTTTGTTATGAAATAATCTTACCTGCAGTCCTTGGCAGGTAAGCATGCATGCATGGGGTGCGCACTGTTCATTGACATAAGGTAACAC
>NC_059292.1:38191542-38219042 GCF_017591435.1 Portunus trituberculatus
CTCTCTCTCTCTCTCTCTCTCTCTCTCTCTCTTCTTTTTTTTTTTTTTCTATTTTGTGATCATTTGGTCTAGAAATGCTGCGGCTAAGTATGTGTGTGTGAGTGGTGCGTAACAAGGCTGCGAGCTGAGGCGAAATGAATGAGTGAGGATCGAGTCACCGGTCCCATCGCTGGCCAGAAATTTTGATCTTATCTACGTAGAGTGAGTGAGTGGTCTCTCCTTGAACAAAGCTGCTCCGGATAAAAAGAAAAACAATCACATACGAATTGCAAGCACTTTTTTCTCTTTTTATTTATTTTTATTATTTTTTTTTTTTTTTTTTTTTTTTTTTTTTTTTCTTTATTAATGACGACCAGTTGGAGTGGCGATCAAGGAAGTGGCGACCTTGAGTCCAGTATGTAATGTTGGTTTTTCTCTCCCTCAGGAGCATCTGCACGTCTGAGGTCTGAACCCAAGGCCACTATTCTGAAACGGTGTAAATTCTCAGTGACTATTGTTTTAAGTTGGTTGTAGGAGTAATTTTACAGTTTGTGATAGGTATTTTTCTCCCTTTCATGGTGTAGAATCCTAGCTTGTTTGACTCTAATCATGGAACTTCGAAAAACGCCAATAACTTGTACGGGGTCGTATAAAAAGCAGTAGAAATAAGACTTAGAAATGTTTTGGAATGTGATATATAAATCAAAACTAGGAAAAAAATGTACCAACCCGTTAGCGTCTTGAAGCACGTACAGTACCACCTCTCTACTTCCATATATTGCGATTTACAGCTTCATAATCTGAATAGACAATAAAATCTGTGGAAATAGGACTCGGAAATGTTTTGGAAAGCGCTATATAAATTTGAAACTAAAAAAAAAAGTGCACTTATTGCTGAGATTAACTTTTTGTCCTTTGTCTTACCATCGATCTTGATTAATAAGTGGTTCGGTAAAAACTCAGCATAGCTTTAAAAGATGCCATTAATAGCAAATTTCTGGCGTGTGTAGTTTCATTCGTCCTCTGTATAAGATATCATGTAGTAATTAAAACCTCTCGGCGCTAACATGGTGCACCCTACATGTCTTCACAAACGCACTCTCCACTGCACTTTTACTACATCAAATGGCTTAAATTTGGAGTTATACTAATTTTTGTGACATATTTCTGCATCATTAACAGCTGAAAAAAGATAGTTATACGGATTCTAGTGACATTTCTACATCATTAACAGCTGAAAAAAAGATACTTAAGATCCTGGCTAATCATCTCTGTGGCCTTTGAAAATAGTGGTCATGACTGATGAGAGAGCAAAACGTTTCAGAACACAGGCCCTTGTCTGGTTACTTCATCACACTGTCATTTTACCTAACCTAGCATGAGGATACTGTCTAATGATGCTTTTTTGTGCATTGTTTTTAAGTTTCCTCGTAGATCGTCTCAGATAATGGTATTTTTGCAAGTGACGGTAGAAAAGGCGGCGGTTCTGGGAATATGTACAGTTCTTTTGTGCCTGTCCATGGCGTCCTTGAGAATACCAAGCCACGCCTTTGGAATACTACTCTTCAGGATCTCTCTCTCTCTCTCTCTCTCTCTCTCTCTCTCTCTCTGTGTGTGTGTGTGTGTGTGTGTTATATCACTATTTTCTCTTGCTCTCTCTTACCAGCTGCTTCCACTCTCTTTTATTTTATTTTGTTATATTTATTTATTTATTTAACTCTACGTTTGCTGGTTTGTTATTTTATTGCATTGTGATATTCTTCAATTTCACTGATATTATTATCTGGTATCATCATTCAACTTTATTGCAAGCATATATTCCGCAAAAAGTGTGTGTGTAATTCACTGTTTGATCTGCTGCAGTCTCTGACGAGACAGCCAGACGGTTACCCTACGGAACGAGCTCAGAGCTCATTGTTTCCGATCTTCGGATAGGCCTGAGACCAGGCACACACCACACACCGGGACAACAAGGTCACAACTCCTCGATTTACATCCCGTACCTACTCACTGCTAGGTGAACAGGGGCTACACGTGAAAGGAGACACACCCAAATTTCTCCACCCGGCCGGGGAATCGAACCCCGGTCATATGGCTTGTGAAGCCAGCGTTCTAACCACTGAGCTACCGGACCGTGTGTGTGTGTATTTACCTAATTGTATTTACCTAATTGTAACATACGGGAAAAGAGCTATGCTCGTGTTGTCCCGTCTCCATATCTATTAATGTCCAGCTTTTTCTTAAAATCATGAATATTCCTTGCGTTGACCACTTCCACGTCTAAACTATTCCATGCTTCCACCCTTCTATGAGGGAAGCTATATTTTTTCACATCTCTCCTATAAGTTGCCATTTTTAGTTTTTTTCCATGCCCTCTGGATATTCTTTCATTCCACATACACAGATCTTCCCTATCCATTTTTTCCATGCCAATCATCACTCTGTATATTGCTATCAGGTCTCCCCTTTCGTGTGTGTGTGTGTGTGTGTGTAGAAAAAATAATCATTCTTTTACTTAGATTATATGAAGAAAAGTATGGAGCATCGTTCCTTCCCATTAAGATTAATGAAGCATGATGTGAAGTGTTGCTACTCAATGCCTTTTGAGATTGAGTATTATAATCTCGTTTCTCCAGCGCATACAAATGTCACTATAGGTCTGCCAGTCCATCAGTATTCAGTTAATGGATCATACACAGACACACAGTGCGTACACACTGATGATAACTATTAGGTTTCGAGATTAACCTGATGCATTTATGTTTTGTCAAGTGCATGTGCATGGTGCGCGTGTCAGTTGAAGGTAGAGAAACAGATGTCGCTCACAAAAAATCTGTGCCACAAAATACAAGTTTCATACCTCAGATTGTAATGAATCCCAGTCCAATGAGAGCCAACCTGTATGATTTGTTCCTGCAGATTCTGCGAGCCATGCAAGCTGAGAGCTCCAACACCCGCAGCTTGGTGTGGCTCTTGTCTGACTTGCCCGAAGATGACCTTGACCTGGTGCGGGACATAGCGCGTCTGGTTAAGGGACTGCAGGTGGTGGGCACTGCACCACCTGCCTTTGAGGAGTTTGAGGAGCACTGGAGGACCCTTCAGGACGTCAAGCTAGAGGTAAAGGCCTGTTGCCTGTAACAACAGATGCACCCTGCGCAGTCTATTATGTAAAAACAATTCATGTTTTGTGTGATTGTTTTTAGAACTTAGGTTTTCTCTTTCATCTCATCCCAAAATATACTCCTGTCTGCATCATAAAGTGTTTTGTATATTCAGTATCAATGTAGCATTTCTTTATTTGTATACCACATGTATTAACTGCAGATTAATTGATTTATCCATCCATCACGTGTGCAGCCCACCCCAGACAATGAGTGGGTGTTAAGTTACCTGCAGCAGGAGAAAGGCTGTTCACTGGACCCTGAGCTGGTTGACATAGAAGAGAATGGCACTGTCAAGCCTCCACCAGTGTGCCTATCCTTTCGCATGAAAGAGGATGAACTTGACATTCTGGCACGCACCCGAGCTGTCCTGGCGCCGGTACATGGTCTCTTCACTCTCCTCACTGCCCTCAAGAATGCGTGGCGACTCAAGTGCAGGAACAGGTGAGCAGTAATGGTGAAGTGCTTACCTACATATTTATCTATCATTATGTACCTGTAGGCTATTGTAATCAATATACCTGTAGAGGCCGGAATGAAAAAATGGACAAGAGTGCATTGATCTGCAAGACAGCATAACCTATTGATAGAAGCTAGACACAAAGAATACAAATTTCCATTATTGATAATTAGTATATGGACTGCCAAAAGTGTTGAAGAGTCTTCAGTAGGAAAAATAGAAATCTTCCCAGTCCCATATCCGAAGGGATTATCTCAGGTGATAGCTATTATTAAGAAAAGTGTACTTAATGATTTCATTATGTAACTACTTAGTTTGTTAGTTCATTACTCACCCACAGTTACCTTTCTTAATTCAAAAATTGATGAAGTGAATACAAATTTCTCTCTGTTGTACAGGCGAGGTGCTTGTCCCAAACTCCAGGAGATGAGTCATGAGGAACTTCTGTCAGACTACCTGGGTCCCCTGAGGTTCCAGCACAATGGGCCAGGGAGCCGCAGCATGAGGGGCCTGACGGGGGGCAAGCTGCGGAGTGATAGTACCAGCAGACTCTCCGGGTCTGTGGTTGGCCTGTATGGCATCCTACCTGAGAGAGGCAACAATACAGTGTCTGTCAGGCAGGTAGGTGAACAGTCAGCTTACCCGTATGTTGGGAAGTTGGGATAGGAGTATTCTTGACTTGTATGTTGCTTGTGTTGCATGTGGCAATGGTCGTTATGATAGAAAAATGTAATAAAGAATAGTAATAGTGACATGTATGTATTTAAAAGTTTTTATGAACCTTGTTTATTTCAATTTTTGAGGGTTGAACTCCATGAACTGTATCTGTATATTAAATTCATTGAAATCTATAATTATTTCCACCTAATCACTTTGTCATCCTTTCAGTATGTTTAAACCACTTAATCATAGCTCTTGCTATCACCAGACCAATACATCCACATGTCCTTCCCATAAATCCACCACTTGTGCTTGTACTCGTAATGATTAACTAGAGCAGTGGTAGTTTACTGCAGTGAATAATCATAAGAGTCATAATCATTGCACTAATAATAAATGAAAGTGTCATTATATTAAGAACAAAATTATGTATACTTACATCCTGGAATTTGGTTTAACACATCTCTGTCTTTCAGGTTATGTCATTTGACAACTCCACAGTAGATGTACTTTCTCCTGCTCTCCTGCCACGTGCCTCCACCTGTCCCAAAGGCACCTGTGAAACTTGCCTCACCCTTTCCAGTAATTTTATGGAGGTAAGACACCAGTGTAATTATAGCTGTCTGTCACCTTACCATTTTTATCTAATCTATATTTCACAGCTGTTGTTCAAGAAAAATTCAAATATATCTTTTTTTTTTTTTTTCTCTTTTGTGTATATTAAGAAGAATTACCTACAAGACTAGTATATTTAGCTAGTTTCCTTTATCCCTCTTATAGCAGCAGAATGTGACAGTGGTCTCAGAGGCAGAGCAGCACATCTTCATGCCATCAGTGGACCATGTGGTGGTGGTGGGTCTCTTTCCCATACATGAGCCCTCCCCTGATGGTAAGAAAACACTGCTGTATCTTGTTCACTCTCATCAGCATCACAATATTCATACCTTGATTTACAATAAGACATCCAGGAAAGATTAACTTCACTAAAACTTCATATATTTGCAAAATGCTCTAAACAATTGTAAGACTTCAGGAATCAAGGTTTGTTGTGTTTAGAGTAGAAATGTCAGATAAATGTTGTTTGATTAATTATAAATGCCTGGACTTTAGAAGGATGGTTAAATGAAATATTTTATAATTTGTAATGGAATGCTTTGTTACTTATGCTAATGGTAATGACAGGAAAGATACATAATTGAACTTGTGGTGGTTATTGATACCTAACCTCAAGTAGTAGTAGTGATAGTTGTGAGGGTAGGAGAAATAGTAGTAGTAGCAGTAGTGAAGGTAGAAGAAACAGTAGTAGGTAGTAGCAGTAGTGAAGGTAGAAGTAATAGTAGCAGTAGTAGTAATAGTAGTTGTCGTTGTAGTGTTTTTGTGAAATGAAGATAACTAACAAAGGTGATGAACTGACAGGTGCAGACTGTAGCGTGGCAGTGAATGGAGCCACCCTGCAGGAGGTAGAGGCCTTCCTGTGGGCGGTGGATCAGATCAACCAGCATGCCCAGCTGCTGCCCTCCACCACCCTCGGGGCACTTGTCCTGGACACCTGCGGCTCAAGGGTATGACACATGACAGTTGTTTCAATATTTTGTAAAAATTTGGTTAATATTTATCTATGAAGTCAACTTCATTTCTCTTTTTTCTTAATAAGAGTGACACTAGCCTGGGGCAACAAAAAGTGTCTTTCCTCATTTTCCTATCCTTCTATGACTTACATCTTCCACAATGATGTTTCCCCAGTACCATCATACACCATTACTTCTACCATTATATACCAGGCACTATAACCAGTATTTATCATAGTTTTCCTCTACATATACACTTTCCCATCACTATCCCCCACCACCACATCCTCCTCCATATCACAGTCTTCATTTTCCTACTTTTATCACCACTGGCCACACCAAATCCCTACAGATCCGCACTATGAACCAAGTCACAAGCTTGGTCAAGAGTTCACTACCAGGAATCAACATAAACCTCGATGATGTGCGTGCACTGGTGACCTCACTTGACCCAGAGACAGCACGAGTGGCAGGGGAGATGCTGTCCTCCCTCAACGTGACCTCCATTAACATGGGTCCCTCGCAGGCACACTCACCTTATACCCTGCAGATGAGTCCTCCCATCAACATGGAAGCAGAGGCCATGGTGCAGGTGGGTGACTGACCTATTTTATGACTTTACTTATTATTTTCTCTTTTTTGTTACTATTTTTTAGCAGTATATGGCCATTTTATATTTCATATTGTTTCCTTTGTAGTTATATGGCTATGTCTTTCTCCTAAAGGGTGGTTGTGGTGATAGGAGTAGTAACAGTAATGATTCGAGTGGTGATGGTGATGAGTAATATTTCAGATACTGCGTTTCCTTGGCTGGGATTATGTGTCACTGGTTGTGTCATCTGAAGACACAGAAAATGTGGCTGGTGCTGAGGCATTTCGCACTGTGGCCCAAGCGTCCAGGATATGTGTGGCTCTTGATCTCAAGATGGCCCCTCTTGATCCTCTGGCTTCTGCCACCCTTGCTGACCAGGTGAGATGCCATGGTGCAGATAAGACTCTATCAGATAACTTGGTGATATATGGACAGATTAACTATTATTATGCTCCATTTGGAACAAAAATATTTCAGAAATTTATGATGACAGTAGAAAACCTCCCAAATATGTATTTTCATTAATTTATTCTGACTCATTTTTACTTATGTCTTACTGTATTTGCATAACAGTTTTGGAAACGTAACTTTTGTATAGTGAGTACAGCAAAGAATTAGTTTTTTTTTAATATTATTAGATGCTGGCTGATATGTGGATGGAAGGTGTAGCTATATGTTATTTTCTTTAAAAGTCTAAAAGTTAATTTGACCTGAAGTAGACTGACTGCTCATTAACCATTAGTGGACAGCATTGCATTCATAGAATTGATCTTGACATATTTTGAAAAGACCTCTAACTTTTTTTGCTTAGTTAAGGCTCAACGGTGACTCAAACAAGACTAAAGGTCTTATCTCAAATCTGCAAAGGTAAGTGAGACTGCCATACAGCAGGACAGATACTAGGAATTCATCATGTATTCAAACACTAGTATTGAGAAGCCATCATTTATGAATGATGGCCATCCCACCTGTCCATGGAAAATGATCACAGAAATGATGGTTGTTGTTGAAGGAATTTTGCCAGAAGAATGATTCTGACTGACAGACACCTTTTGATATAGTGACTTACTTCAAGAGTTTTATAGTTTACTGAGATGATATGTATGTGTATGTGATGAAGTCACTTTTTTCATCTTGTGCTTCAGTGATGAATATCATCCAGTTGTCATTGTTTGTTTGTATGTTTATAGCATAACTACTTTTTAATGCATTAATAGATTATTTTGACGCTGGTGACCCTAAGCAGGATTATGTATGGGCACCATAATGTACGACTTACATATTCTCATCAGTACATTTTTTTTTTTTTTTTTTTTAGTGATTTAACTCAAAGTATTAAATTTTCATTGGTAATTAATATTATCAGCATCTACATAATACAAATAAGTAGAAAAGATCATGTTTTTTTTAAGACATAAGTTCTTTGAAAACAATCAATATAAATGAGTAAAGTCATATTCCCTAATTTGGGATCCTAGAAACTGAATGAATTCATGCAATCCTTTGTATCACTTGTACCTAAAACCAGCCCCACCTCTCTTTCTGCCTCATTGCCTTCATCAGATGGTGGAACAACTGATAGAAAAAGCAGCAGGTGGTGCTCGGGGCCTTGCCCTCTTCCTGACCCTTGAGGACACACGAGTGTTGCTCCGAGCAGTGCAGCGTGCAGTAGTGACCAGCCGACTCCTCAGGCACCAACTGGTCCTGCTTGCCCCCTCAACTTGGGGCAACAACAAAGAAATGGTTAGTGGAAAGTTCAGAAGAAACATATCATGTAAACTTCATATGGAAGTTACGTATTCAAGTTAAAAGAATTTAGAAAGCTTTAAGGTGAACATACCCAAGAGAGAGAGAGAGAGAGAGAGAGAGAAACAAACTTCTCTTTTCATTCTCAGCTTCAGGAATTTGAGGGTGACCTGGGTGGAGTGTTGGTGCTGAGAGATGGTCAGAGGGACGTCAGGGATTTCATTGCTCACTACCGCCTGCTCACCCCTGAGAAGAACACCCGCAACCCTTGGTTCACCCAGTACTGGCGGCAGGTTAGTGGTACAGGGACAAAGGCCTAGCACCAACAGCATATGACACAGGATAATATTTGTGAGAAAGGAACAATCTATGCATTGTTTTTTATGTAGTATTTGTTCCATTTCCATTAGATCTTTTTTTTATTTAAGAAATTAGAGAAATTTGTTGGTAAAAGATATGTCCTGTTTAAGCTGGGATTAAAAGCTTCATGCGTTATCATGGAGGGTTTTTAGAAATTAAGCAATACAAATGGAAATCATGCAGAATTTTTTAAGTGATTAAGACAAGAAGCTTTGCATTTCCTGGGGTTTTTCTGTAATAGTTCTATATATAATTTATTTTTTTATGGTTCTTTTGGATGCTGCTCATTATAGGAACAATCAGGTGAGTTTCAGTAATGGAACAAAAATTGAAAACAGGTTGGTAATGTTATTCTTTCATATTTCTTTTAAGATGTTGATAATGACAAGCATTCCTGTTACAAGTATATTTATCATCACCATTATTATCATTATAATTATCATCTTCATCATCTGTATCTCACAATCATCATCATTATCCTTATTGTGTCTTGTGAGGCAGAAAGGTTATGTGTTTGGGACTAAATGTTTCATCGTGTGAATGCCCTTCTTTGATGGAGATTAGATTTTATTTCAGGATAACCTTCTCCAAGTGATGCTGCTGACTCAGGCTGCTGAACCTTCCCTCACTGATGCTAATTACATCACAGTATGTCATGCAGTGCTAATAGATGTATATCGTGGTGGGCAGTGGCATCACTTCAGTGCCATAGTGTCACTCAGTCTTAGTTATCATCTCCTATTACCTCTACCAGAATATTGGCTTCACCCCTTCACTTTCACACAGGAGTTTGGTTGTGTGGGTGAGGAGTGCCATGAGGGAGTGCCACTCCCTGTGGTGCCATACATCTCGATGCCATCAACACCACGTGTGGTGCAGGCACTGTTCTCATTTGGAGCAGCCCTCACCCAGCTGATTGAACACCTCTGTCCCCAACATGATGGCACTCTCTGTCCTGGTTTGCCTAAGTTAGTATTTTGATGTGATTTAAGTTTGCTCCCTACAGGAGAGCAGCTGTATGAGAATTAGTCTTATTTTTCATGGTAACTTTAATTGCATCATGCTGATATCTTATATCAGGTAGCTCCCCTTAAGAAGGATGTCAGACTAGTTAGCTGAATCGGCCTTAAAAGTATTGCTTAGAGATGATCAAGTTATTACATCAAGGCCTCATATATATATATATATATATATATATATATATATATATATATATATATATATATATATATATATATATATATATATATATATATATATATATATATATATATATATATATATATATCAGTGTTGACTTTTCCCGTTTATTCTTTGATCCATCTTTTTTTCATCTGCATTTTTTACTCCACAATATCTACACACACACACACACACACACACACACACACACACACACACACACACACACACACACACACACACACACACACACACACACACACACACACACACACACACACACACACACACACACACACACACACACACACACACACACACACCAGGTGGCGGCAGAGAACTGTCCTCAATGAATTTCTGCGCAACACTGAGGTTTCGCGTGTGGACAAGCCATCTGAGTACTTCCAGTTTACGGAGAATTTCCATGGCAATGCCCCCTTGGAAGTGCTGAGCCTTGTCCGCCGCCCCTCGTCCCAGCTGTCTCCCACCTATGAGTATGAGAAGGTAATAGTGAGAACTTATATGTGATGCCTATGAACCATTGAGTCCCAAGATCTGTAGGCTAAGAAGTAGATGATGCTATGGTAGGCTTAGTACATAAATTTAGCTTAATAGGATGTAGGATAAGCTAATCTTTTATTTTTCTCTTTTCTTATTTACCTTTCAACTTTGGTAGATCTTTAGACTATAGGATGTGGACAGACTCCTTGCTTTTTCTCTCTTCCTGCCTCCCAGCACTCTTGCCCTCATATGCCCTTCTCTGCCTTCTCCAGGTGGGCAGATACGTGGACAGCCGCCTAACTCTTGGCAATGCAATGATGGAGTACCACAATGGCTCTTTCACTCGTATGGATGAGATGGCTTCCACCTGCCTATCCAGCTGCTCCACCTGCCATCACCAGGCCTCAGATTACCTGTTGGTGGACTCCCCAGATAAACTGTACCTGGCAGTGACTCTCAGTGTGCACCAGAAGGGTGAGCGACCCCTGGAGTGTGGCAGCCTGGATGGGGACAAGGTATGTGTGTGTGTGTGTGTGTCTACCATTGCCTGTAAATTTACCTTTCTTCATCCCTTATACTTGAACCTTCTCACTTTCATATATTAATAGTCAAGAATGCCTCCTAATAAAAAAAACTACTGTATTTCAAAATTTCTCTACTGCATCTAACTACGAATAATAAAATTGAGAGTAACATTTATCTTTTGGTGTGCAGGGAATCCAAGGTGTTGAGTCAGTGCTGTGGGCTCTGGACCGCCTCAACAATGACCCCAAAGTGCTGCCAGGAGTGACCCTTGGTGCCATTGTGCTAGACGCCTGCCGCAGTAAGGAGAAGATTGTGAGAGATCTGACTAACTTCCTCACTGGACGCACCTCAGAGAGTGTGAGGAAGAAGGTACAGAGAGAGAGAGAGATGATTAGTTCATCCAATAGCAAACAGACCTCACAAACTCTGTATAATAAACTGTAAATATAGATATGGAGTAACAGCCAAACCATTTCCCTGCCATAGCACAACGTCAGCGAAAAGATGATATGAGAATTTATACAAATACAATGATATGAAGAATATACAGCTTACTTGAGCCAATGAAGATATACGCCATTTGAATTTCTTTACTTCCTTTTTACCTCTCCATTCATTTTTCTGTTTTTATCTTACTTTTCTTTCTCTCTCTGCTGACCTGTCTCTCATCTCTTCCACACAGGTGCCCTCAGTGGACAGCATCATGGGACTGGTGGCTGCTGGGGAAGGAGAGGAAGTGCGGCAGGTGGTGGACGTCACACAGCCCTATGCCATCACCACCATTGCCACACAGGCCACTGCCACTGCCTATGCCAACACCCACCGCTTCCCTACCATGCTGCGCCTTGCCCCTCCCAACAGTGTGGTGGTAAGTTGATACTTATACTTCCATATCTCTACACAAGAGACAGTTTTGAAGGTGACACATATGTTCTTAATAGTGTTAGATGTGTGGTTTCCCTGTCCTTGTTGTGAGACAAGAAGTAAGCTGTGGAGATGCAGTAGTTGTACAGAGCTTCTCTGATTATTCCTCTCTGTGATTCTGACTTCCCATGACTGACAGCAACTTATATTGATCATTTTTTCTGTTATTCCAATCCCATCAGTGCTAGTAATTATTTCCAAGTCTCACAGAAAGTAGTAGTTGCATGAGGAAATGAACTTCTTGAAGAAGGTTGCTAACTTTTCAAGACCAGAGTGTTTTGAAGACATGACACCAATCCTCACTGCTGGTTTTGCAATCCAATATTTCAGAAAGAAGGAATAGAGGAGGTATGATTTTGTTGTATAAGTGTTGCATATGAAGAAAACCAGATGTAGAATAATTTATTGAATAAAGGGGATGAGAAAATAAAGCCCCATTCACATATATCAGTGGCATAACAGTCACTGAAACCATCACAGATTTCACTGACATGGAACTCAAATGGCACTGATATGTGTGATTGTACCTTGAGTCTATGTATGAAATGCAGAAAGGTGTAAATATATGTATATATGGTAAGAGCATGTGTGTGTGTGTGTGTGTATGTGTGTGTGTTTGTGTTGGTAACTTTTTGCTTAATTCAAATAAACTTACAAAGGATGATAACTATAGTAAAACAGGTAAGATCTGTGCAACTTGGTAAACACTAAACATACACATACACAGGAAGATTTGGTTGAGAAGAGATCTCGGTGAAAAGGAAAGAGAAATGTTAAATGAGTTGAGAAAGGAGGCTTTGAAAAAAAATGAAGAGAGGACAGAAGAAGAGAAGAAAGAGTTTTTCTGGAGAATCTTGGATATGAGACTGAGGAAGTGGTTCATAACCCAGAAAAGTACAGCAAGAAAGGACTAAAGAAACTTACATATGAGCGAAATGTAATGTATTCCAACATAAATGGAGTGATATCGGGATTTTAGAACTCAACGATTACTTGAGGGACAAGAACCCAGATATTGTGGGTCTTACTGAAACAAAACTGAGAGAGGGAGAAGACCTGATGAAGGTTGGAGAAGGAAATATAACGTTTGGAAAAGAAATAGAGTAGGTAAGATGGGAGGAGGAGTGATGTTGCTGGTTAAAAAGATATAAAGGTGGATCAAGTGAAAAAGGTATGGGAAAGGCAGAAGTGCTAAAGATCAGAGCAGAAACTAATGAAGGAAAAAGAGGCACTACATAGTGGTGTACGTACCACCTAAGACAAATGCATGGTCAGTACAGGAATATGAAGAAATGATAAGTGATACAGGAACATGTCTGGAAGAAATGTTGGGTGGCTGTGAACGAACTATAATGATGGGAGATTTTAATTGTAAAGAGGTGTGTTGGGAGGACTGGTCAATGGAAGGATCAGAGACAACATGGGGAAATACACTATTGACACTGGCAATGGAAAATGTGTTAACTCAGTGGGTCAAAGAAGATACTAGGTTTGGAGGAGAGGGAGCATCGTCAAGACTGGACTTGGTCTTTAGTACAGAGCCAATGGTCATTGAGGAGATGAGGGTGGAGTGCCCTTTAGCAAAGAGTGATCATGCAGTTTTGGAGTTCAAGGTGATAGACGAAGAGAAATCTAGAAGAAATGAAGAATATAAAGTGGGAAGATGGAATTATGCCAAGACAGATTTTGGAAACCTAAAGAAATTCTTTCAAGAGACAAATTGATGAAATTCAAGAGTGCTAAGGAGCAAATGAAAAGTGGAAGGAATTTATAAAAATATACAAAGAAGGTGAGAAAAATTTGTACCAATAAGACAACATAGAGAAGTTGGAAAGCAGGACTGGTTTAACGATAGATGTGAAAAGGCTAGAACAAGAAAAGAGGATGCATGGAAGAGGTGGAGAAGGAAAAGACGGATTAAGCAGTGGGAAAGTTACAAAAGAGCAAGAAATGAATATGTGTTGATTAGAAGAGAAGAAAGAAAGAAACAAGAAAAGGATATAATTGATAAATGTAAAGACCAACCAAGGCTTTTTACAGACATGTGAACAACAACATCAAAAATAGAGAAAGTATTGAAAGTTTAGAAGTAAATGGAGTATGCAGTGAAGATCCCAGGAAATGGCAGAGGCTATGAATGGATGCTTTCGGAAGGTATTCACAAAGGAGACTGCTTTTGACAAACCACTGGTAATGGAACAGAAAGGGATTATGAAGGAGTTTCAAGTAACTGTGGAGGAGATCAAGAACATGATGGGGAGTTTAGAAGTGAGAAAAGCTGTGGGACCTGATGGGGTATCAGGATGGATTTTAAGAGAATGCAGGAGCAATTGGCAGAAAAAGTTTGTGAAGTAATTGATGCCTCATTAAGGGAAGGTGTAGTGCCCCAAGACTGGAAAAGAGCTAACATTGTCCCAATCTATAAATCAGGTAACAAGAGAGACCCATTGAACTATAGACCAGTGTCACTTACAAGTGTGGTAGCTAAGATGTGTGAGAGGGTGGTGAAGACTAGATGGACAGACTTCTTGGAGAAAATGACATACTTTGTGAGTGTCAATTTGGTTTTAGGAAAGGGCGTTCATGCACGACAAACCTGATATGTTACTATTCGAGGGTGATAGATGTAATACAGGAAAGAGATGGTTGGGCTGATGGAATATATCTGGATTTAAAAAAGGCCTTTGATAAGGTACCACACCAGAGACTGATCTGGAAACTTGAAATGGTAGGAGGAGTGCATGGCAGTTTACTAAAATGGATGGAAGACTTTTGGTAGGAAGAGAAATGAGAACAATAATTAAGGACAGACCATCAGAATGGGGATTGGTGGAGAGTGGAGTTCCACAGGGATCAGTGTTGGCACCAGTAATGTTCGCAGTCTACATAAATGACATGGTGGATGGGGTGTCCAGTTATGTGAGCCTATTTGCAGACGATGCAAAATTGTTAAGAAAAGTGAGATGTGACAAAGATTGCGAACTACTCCAGGAAGACTTGGACAGAATATGGAAATGGAGCTGTACATGGCAAATGGAGTTCAACACGACAAAATGCAAGAAAATAGAGTTTGGCAAGAGTGAAAGAAGAATCAGGAGTATGTACAAGATAGGAAATGAAGACATAAAACCAGTCATGAAGAAAAGACCTTGGGGTGACAATTACCAATGACCTATCGCCAGAGAGACATATAAACAAAATAATTGGAGAAGTATTGAACTTATTGAGGAACATAAGAGTGGCGTTCAGATATCTAGATGAAGAAATGATGAAGAAAATAATTACTGCAATGATAAGACCGAGGCTTGAATATGCAACAATACAGTGGGCTCCGAACTTAAAGAAACACATAAGGAAACTAGAGAAAGTACAGAGGGCTGCAACGAAAATGGTGCCTGACTTAAGAGATTTGACTTATGAAGACAGACTGAAAAGAATGCAACTTCCAACCCTGGAAAACAGAAGAGAAAGGGGAGACCTGATAGCAATATACAGAGTGATGATTGGCATGGAAAAATGGATAGGGAAGATCTGTGTATGTGGAATGGAAGAATGTCGAGAGGGCATGGGAAAAACTAAAATGGCCACTTATAGGAGAGATGTGAAAAAATATAGCTTCCCTCATAGAAGGGTGGAAGCATGGAATAGTTTAGACGTGGAAGTGGTCAACGCAAGGAATATTCATGATTTTAAGAAAAAGCTGGACATTAATAGATATGGAGACGGGACAACACGAGCATAGCTCTTTTCCCGTATGTTACAATTAGGTAAATACAATTAGGTAAATACACACATTATCCAAGCTTGTACATATGCATGTTACAGGGACGGGCCATTGCTTCCCTGTTGCTGTATTGGCGGTGGGAAGTGTTCAGCATTGTGTACTCAGAAAGCAACACTCAGACTGACATTCAGAAGCATCTGGTGAAGGCAACAGAGACCCATGGACTGAAGCCAATCCTGAAGGAGGCCATTCCTCTCAAGGTGGGTAGTAGGTTTTTTTTAATGTAAGAGGGGGAAAAGCTGACCAAGGGCAAAAGAAAGTAAAGAAAGGTCCCCTTAGAATGCCTGTTCCTATGCATGTCTGATAGAGTTCATTCTGTTTGCAGTATAACACAGTATGTATATGTTATAGGTATACAATAGGATAGACACATTATTATAAAAGTTGCAACCCTTGTGTTACAGGTGGAGGAAGGGGAATACATGCTGGCAGTGTGGCGGCGGCTGGCTGAGGCGGCAGCAGCAGGTGCTCGTGTGGTGGTGGCACTGCTGGAGCCTCACCATGCTGGCCCCTTCCTCCAAACGGCTGCTGCGTTGCGTGCCCGCGGCCTGGTCCATCAAGGAGACCTGGTGTTTATCATGGCTGAGTCCCCCTGGCCCTACATCAACCATGAGTATGTTTTCATATGTACTTTTTTTCCACATTAGCAGCTATAGACTAGAGGTTGATTGATTTGTGAATATCCCTCCAAAAAAAATGCTAGAAGTCTAAATTATGATTGCACAGATCCCTTTGGCTTTTCTATTTAAAGACTGGTGGGAGATTGAAAATATTTAATTGTACAAAACACAGACCTTGCTTGTCTTTTCATCTGCCTGTCTTTTTTTTTTATTGTTTGCTCATCTTAGATTCCTTTTTCATTTTTGTTCAGTCATTCTGTTAATCATTAGTCATAATTTTTTTATATGTAGTATATGATATGACAGGTCCAAATTCATTCACATCATCATTACCATTTTGTTTAATGTTCTTAGTTTCCTCCTAGTGTTTTTAAGTCAATCATTGTTTTCCGCAATGTTCATCCTTTTTATGTCTTCCTCTGTATGCTGTCTCCATATCTTCCTTAGCCTTCACACACACACACACACACACACACACACACACACACACACACACACACACACACACACACACACACACACACACACACACACATAGTGTAGTGGTTAGCACACTTGGCTCACAATCAAGAAGACCTGGGTTCAAGTCCTGGCCATGGCAAGGTATATGTGCGAACCTCTTAATGTGTAGCTCCTGTTCACCTAGCATCAAATAGATACGGGATGTAATTTGAGAGGTTGTGGCCGCATTGTCCCGGTGTGTGATGTAGTCTCAATTCAACCTGAAGATCAGTCTATGAGCTCTGAGCTTGCTCCTTAATGGGGAAGGCTGGCTGGTGACCAGCAGGCAACTGTGAATAATAATAATAAAAACACACACGCACACACACAAAAGACTTTTCTCTTACTATATCTATCTGTGCAGGAGTGAAGCACTGGGCATGATGGTGGTGCAACCTATCAGCAGCCATGTGCCGGAGTTCCAGAGTTATTTCAAGAGCCTATCCTTGGCTAACCACACCGCCTACCCGTGGTTCCATGAGTTCTGGGCACAGGTGATGTCTGATTCCATTTTTCCTCATGTGCTGACAGAAGCAATGCAATATAATGCATGTGGTGATTCTTTGTATTCAATATTAGCAAATCTTGTGACTTTTTCTTAGCTAATTTTGTCAGTGAATATTGTGTGAAATTTGTTTATACTTTTGAAAAACTAAGATTTACTTAAAACTATCATATCATGGATCTCTTTCTATATTTTAAAATTTCTCTTCTCTTCTCTTCATCCCTGTCCCTTTTTCTCCAGCTCTCTTCTCTTTTCCTTTCCTATTTTCTCTTCCTCATATCTTTTTTTGTTCCTGTTTTCTCTTTTTCACTTTATACCAATTACTATTGCTTTTGAATTAATGTTATTATGTCTTTACATTTATGCATATTAATTGCATATTATTTCTTCACTTATACATGTACTTTTTTCATGCTCCCAGTTTCACTTCTTCCCATCCTTCCTTTCATTCAAATCTTCCTTATCATTGTGTCAAATCTTCCTTATCATTGTGCCTTCATATGTTTCATCCCACTCACACCTCTCTCCACAACTCTGCCAACAGACCTTCCGCTGTCAGGGTGCCAGCTGCTTCACAGGGGCAGCACGCAATCTCTCCAACTATAAACTGCACCAGGCAGAAGAGGTGGTCAACACAGCCAGTGCTGTCACCCTTCTGGGCCATGCTCTGGAGAGGTGGCGGCGAGAAGCGTGTCCAGGTAGGATAATCTTTCAGTGTTTTGTATTTTCAATTATTTTTTCATTTGTTTGTTTGTTTCTTTGTTTCTTTACTTATTTATTTTCTTACTTTATTATGCAACATGAAAATGCTTTGATGGAAAACAACTACGCAGGTGGTAGTTATATGTTTTAATGCTGTTAATGCTGTAAGTTTGATCCAATAAATTCATGAATGACAAAAAAAATATACATTCTCATATTCATCCTGCTTCTTCCATCCATTGCAGGACTGGCCAGTGGAGTGTGTGAGGAGTTGACGTCCGACTCACAATTCCGAGACAAGCTCTTCATGTACACACGTTCGCTAACCAGCCACGGGGCAGATGATCGCCCCATAGCCTTCACTGTGGAGGGCCACAACAGTGTTGCTGCCTTGCAGGTGCTTTCCTCTTCCCTTAGCCTATCTTTTTTGGGGTCAAACATCAACCAAAGTATGGTTACATATCATTATCCTGATATGTTTATATACTTATATGTACACATAGTACAAAGAATGTATCTCCTTCATTACAACAACCTCAGAGGATGCACCATCTTATAATTATGACTTATTCATCATGTATTATGTTTGCTATCCTAACACTTTTATCCGTCATCTACTTCCTGGAGTGCTCAATGTAAACTGCTTTGGAATAAATGCAAAGAGACAGTTTTAGGAGAGAGTAGCAGCCTGTCCTCATTCCACTGCACGAGGCTGAAACATGGGATATGAGAGCATTAGAGAAGAAAATACTAAATAACATGAGGATGATGTGCCCAAGAAATATTCAGTATTTTTTTTTTTTTATCTCGAAGTCAATATTTGTAGCTAAAGTGCTCTGAATTATGGGAAAACATGAATCTGCTTTATTTCATGCCTTACCTGACTTATAGATACCCATAAAGAGTGTGAAGACAATGAATGAAAATAATGCTAGAAGGAAATAGCAAAAGTGATCAGTAATATTTCTATCTACATCCAGAGAGGGAGAGAAGAGAGAGGGAAGGAAATTCTTCATCTAGAGATGAGATAACACCTTTGTTTTCCTACAGATACTCAACTTCCGGCACATGGAGAATCGTGGAAGCTCTGGGTTGGTGCGAGTGGGCATGTTTAGCGAGGGGGAGGGCCTGGCACTCAATGGTTCCCTAGTGATGACCTATGATGCAGAGGGGCGGGCAAAAGGCATGGCAGAAGTGCGCTCAAGGTGCCTTGATGTGGAAATATGTGGGAGCAGTGGAGGCACGGCAACCACTCGGGCACCTCGAAGGAACACTCAGTATCTGCAGGTGAGGGAGTGCAGTTATGAAGATGACAGTACAATTTGTATGATAAACTTGAAGCTTGGAGGGATTGCAGCTGTATCTTCATATCCATATTTTATGACTTTTAGGAGGAAAGTTTTCAAAATGTATCATAATTTTCTTGCATCATAAACTCACCTTAAAAGATAAAATTAGAGACCTCCAGAATCTTTCCACTGGGACTATTGATTTGACACAAACCAATGTTATTCATCCAAGTATAGTCACACAATGATGATTTTAAGCAAATAATTTGCTAGTTTTTAATGACTAAGAATGAATCGTATACCACTGAAAAAAGGAGCTATTTATTAAATACAGATTCTACATAATACAGACCATTATTTCCTAATATGGTACCATATATTAAAAATAAAAAAGTGTAGAAGGTGACAAACCTTATGAATAATGAAGAAAATATGTTATGAATGTGCCAGGGTCATGTAGATTAGTCTTCCGTCTAAGAGTGATGTTATGAAAAATAATAGGCAAAGAGTAAATAAAGTTAATGCTACACATATATGTGTAGTAAGAGTTAGAGAGGTACGGTAGTGATAAATGAATACTACTTGCCCTAAATCTTCTCATTTCTCTTTTCCAGATGTTCCCACACCAAAGGTTTGGCATAAGTGGCCTTGTGCCTTACCACCAGCAAGGCCAGACATTTTTCTCATGTGGGGCATTTGCAGGTGAAAGAATCTTCCAGAATGTAGCAGCAGTGGCATATGCACTTACCCGCATCAACACCAATGATGCTGGGGTAGGTCTAGGTGCTGTGCTCTTTGATTACTGTGATCGCACTGAGCGAGCAAGGGAGAGAGTCTTTAGCTTCTTCTCTGGTGAGGCTCAGGAAGGTGACAGTGGCCTGCTGCTTGGGCCAGGTCACATAGTGGCCTCAGTATCTCTAGATGATGAAGCTGCAGAGGCAGTTTCCAACATTTTGGCAGCAAATCACATCCCACACTTCAGCTCACCTGTTGGTAGTATTCACCTTGGTGACCGCACTGATGAGACCATCTTAACTAGTGTGCCGTCACGAACTGCCGAGCTTCGGGCACTTCTGGCAGTGGCACGCAGCTTTGGATGGACTTTCCTTAGTGTGGTGTATGATAATGATGAAGATGGAAGATTCCTCATGGAAACGTTTCGACAAATGGCTTGGGCTGAAGATGTGTGCCTTGGAGATTCCCTGGGCATGCCTCAGCGAGTGTCTGAGGAATATGCACGACAGGTGGTGGAAACTCTCGCAGCTGGCTGGAAACCCCATGTCGTGGTGCTTCTGATGGATGCTGCTGACAACATCCGTATGGTTGTACAGGCAGCTGAACGGCTCGGCCACGCAGAGCGCTTCACCTTCCTGGCTGGACCTGCATGGGGCAACAAACCAGCTGTCACTGGAAACTTGAATAGAGCATCTGCTGGAGCCCTCACCCTCACCACTGAAACCTATGACCTTCCTGACTTTCGTTCCTTTGTGGCCAACTTAACATTGGATTACCATGCACCAATTCCAGATGAGTGGTTTGAAGAGTATTTCCAGTATAAGTTCCAGTGCCGCTTGTCTGCCAGCAGTCGAGTTCAGCGGCAGTTTGTGAGAGAGTGTCTTGGCACAGAGCACGTACATGCTGATGAGCTGGTGCAGGATCCCTTTGTCTTCCACACAGTGCTGGCCATCAATGCTGTGGCTCATGGTCTTGACAATTACCTCACCCAACATTGTGCTGAGGCTCAAACCATTGAAGAGTGTGAAGTAGTCCAGCCAGAGCTGCTGCTGGAAATACAGCGGCAGAGCAGACTGACTCTCAACAACACTGCCAGTCATGGTGATGCAGATGCCTATGGGTACCATCTCTGGAACTATCGCAAGTTGGGAGCTGAATATGGATATGTTAGTGCTGGTGGTTGGCAGAATGGCCATTTACGTTTAGAGAAACCTGGCCTAGAGTTCAAAATAGGAGGCTTCCCTCCAGATTCTAGCTGCCAAGGAGGGGCATGTGTGGAGGTGTGTGCTCCCCAGTCACCAGTGTATGCAGCCATGGCCCTGCCTAAACCTCTTCCCATTGACTTCAACTTCCACACAGTGTATGGCATCACCACAGCCGTGCTTAGCCTGTTAGGGGTTATGGCCTCACTATCCTCCCTCATCTACCTCATGGCCACCTTCCCCCCTGCTGCTGGAGCTCCTGTGTTGGGCTGCCTTGTGCTCACTGGCTGCTTCATGGTCTTTGCTGCAAACTTTGCCCTCATCTTCCAACCTACTGCAGGAACATGTGCTGTGCGCAGATTCCTGCCAGGTTTGGCCTATGCTCTCATATATGCTTCATTGCTGGTAAAGGCACTCCATGCCTATCGTCTGGCCTCAGTTTCTGCTACTCGAGACAACAGCAGCAACAGTGACAGTGGTAGCAGTGGAAAAAATCCTCTCTTGGCCAGGATGTGTGGCCAAATTGTGGTGACACTAGCATTAGTTGTGGTTCAGCTGGTACTGGGCATAGCCTGGCTTACCCTTTACCCTCCTGAGGTGGACCTATTGGCTGATACCTGGTATTGTTCCCCAGCAGAGGAGTTTGAGGCAGAATTGGTCACTTCTCTGGCCTATGTGATGGTACTACTGGCTGCCACAGCAGGCCTGTGCCTGGAAGCATGGCACTCTGGCATAGCCTCCAAGGAGACACGTTGGATGTTAGTAGCATCACTCTTCTCCATAGTCAGCTGGTGTGTGTGGACAGTGGCTGCCACACAGGCACCACGCCACCTCAGAGATCCATCCATGGTGATAGGCAACCTAGTTTCAGCCTCTATAGTGTTGGTGCTCCTGATGGTGCGTCAGGTGCACCTCTACAGCCAGTTCAGCCGTGATGTGAAGGAGTTGGAGATGCGGTCACACTACACAGCGGCCACCTCTCTGTGCAATGCTTCACTCAATGCACAAAAGGTGCCCCCTGATGGCAGCCCTCGCCTTCCTCCCGGCCTAGATCTTGGTGGGCCTGGTATGCCCACCCGCCAGTTTGTAGGTGAGTGTTGTTCTGACCTGCCCATTTCACTCTTGCTTTCAGTTCCCCTAGTGCTCCACTTTTCTTCATAATTTCCCAAGTCTACAAAGATTACTGATGTCTCTTTCTGGGAATCTTCATGCAGAGATGGATATGACAGAAAATTATACCTCCATGTGACTCCACTTTTTATCTTTTAAGCACACTTTCTAACATTTACTGCCCCTACCCCCTCTCTCTCTCTCTCTCTCTCTCTCTCTCTCTCTCTCTCTCTCTCTCTCTCTCTCTCTCTCTCTCTCTCTCTCTCTCTCTCTCTCTCTCTCTCTCTCTCTCTCTCTCTCTCTCTCTCTCTCTCTCTCTCTCTCTCTCTCTCTCTCTCTCTCTCTCTCTCTCTCTCTCTCTCTCTAAACACTATAACTTATCCCATCAATCTTGTAATCATTTTGTGCAGTTTGGTTTGGTCTAATCTCATGAAGCTTGTGTTTGACCATGTCTTTACCATACAATATCACAACTTTTTTTAACCAATTCCTATCTATTGTATTTTGTGTTCTAGCACTGTTTTTTGTAAATACTTGTATGTACTGTGTATGCATACTGTTCTTGTTCCTCTAATCTCATGTGCAGTACCTCATTTTCTTCAGTTTTTATTGAATAATTTACATTCAGTCTTTATTCATATTTCGTATTTCTTGCTTTATTTGGTGACATTTGATTATTTTTCCTTATTTTCTTTATGTTGTGTACTGCTTCAGTCATTGTGCAGGGACCTTGTTATGCATATACTAGTCCTCCAGGCAGTAAAAGTATGAATTTCTATGATTGAAAGATGCTGACCATTAACCCGTAAGAGGTCAACCCATGTCTTTGCTTACTTTCTGTGGTCAATTATGTACAAGTACGTTCGCCCCTTACTTGGTTTCCATGCGTTTGAAATTCCCTCCAGCTTCAATATTTATGTTCTTTGAAGTGTCTAGCATATATCAGCACAGTTTCCCGCCATTCTGACATGGGTTAGTCATCCCCCTCCCCCACCCCTCCCTGCCGCCTTGCCTTGGCATGACCAAAAAAAACGGAGCAACATTTGGTATTAATGTCATGAATGTGATGTAGCTTTATGCATTGAGCCTTGTTTTGAAGAGTATCACACCCTGCTGCAATACTAAAAAGCTTAGATACTGAAAGAAAAAATAATAAACAATATTTTATGGTAAACTGAGCAAATTATTTTTTACATTATATTTACAGTACTATTTACAAATATTTTTTGTATTTTTCATTATAAAACATGGGTTAATTTATGAATATGTAACCATTATACACATGTCTCGTAGGAGAAAAATATCGATAAAACGATTAAAAAAGCCTCATTCAGGAGTTGTACGTCTGGCAGCATCACTGAGCGAGGTAAATTTAAAGCTCCAGCTGGACATTTAAAAATGGCAATTTTGAACTTTAACTCTTATTTTTACTTTTCTATGCCCATTTTGAGTTATATGGAATAAAAAAAGAAAGTGAAATTTTTGGTGACCTGGAGGAGTATTCAGAGGTACTCGTAAATCAGTGCTGACTTCTTACAGGTTAATGTGTATATATCCTTCATACTTATCACAAATACTCATATGGTATCAGTGAGAGTCAAAGGGATTTATTGTAAATTTTTACTATTTGTAAGAATAACCAGACTAGCAGTACTATTATGTAGTGTTCTTTCTTCACTTACGAGTATCTTCTCCACTCATCACTTTCATATGGTATGGTTTCTCATCTTGACATCCTTTTCTTTGCATGTCTTTATTACGCCTCCCTGTCTCTCTGGTGGTGTGACCTTCAATTAATCTTGCTGTGATGGTATGATGTGGTGGCTCCTTGCTGCTCCACCTGGAATCCTGTGGCTCCTGTATGGTTTTATGGCTCCCTTGGATTACCTGTGTCTCTCTACATCTTCCTGGAACTTCCTGTGATGGTCTCTACACCTTCTCTGGAATTGTCTGCCCTGGGACTGCTTGCATCTCCTTGTTAATGGCCTGTACCAGTGGTGGGGGACACCCTTCGCCTGGACCACCCTCAGGGCCCAGTGGTAGGGCGGATGCTGGGACCACCCCGCCCTAAACCAGTGGTCTTTAAGCAGTCTGTTGACCTCAGCTACCTCCTGCCTCCAGGGGCTAGGAAATGATCCAGCCTGCCTTGCTCCGCCCCACACCGGCTGTCTAGGTAACAGGCAGGGGGGCAGGTAAAAGGAATATCAATATACATATGTACATATTTACAGTGCATGGTTAGGTGATGTATCATTCAGCTCCTCTTGATTTATAAGAGTATTTATGATTAGCAGGAGGAGACTGAATTTAGTTAATAATAGTAAAGTGGAGGGAAGCACAGATATCCTTTGCTGTCCAGCAAATGGGGAAGTGATAAATAGAGGCTGTTGCAATGCAGTGCTTCAGCAGGATGCTCAGACACAAGCCAAAATAGGACTGACCATGAGGACAGACAGTTAAGGCTTATTCCTCTGGAGATTTGGGTTTGATAAATTATCACATCCACCTCACTTATTCATAATAGATTTATTTCTCATTGTTACTTAATGGTGATATAGTTCTTCCAGGCATGGCAGCAATACGTATATCAATTTTATAAAATGCACAGTGTTACATAGATATGATCCTTATTTACATCTGTCTTAGTGCATGAAATTCTTAAGATCAATTTTATCTTCTACTAGTTCATTCCTTGTCCATAGATATGATAAACTATTTTTCAGTCACTCATCACACATTTCAATAAGATAGAAATAGTTTATAAATTATATCACATACAAATATGTTTTTTTATTAAGAAAACACAAAGTACAACCTCTTGACTTGCACACTCAGGAGACCAGGAGGTGAGCTTCCGGACAGTGACTCTTCCCCCAGAAGTTCCGCACAGTCGCTTGTCCTCCTGCCACTCCGCTGCTACCTCTCGCCGCTCCCTCCGACTCTCCCTCTCTGATGAACTCCCAGATGACCTTCTCTTTGATGTTTTGAGTCATCTGAGGAAGACTTTCCCATTGATGCGCAGCACCCTAGTGACCCAGAGGAGGGGGCAACTGGGAGTGGGGAAGGGAGAGATGGAGAGCGTGAGGGACGCCTGCCATCCATTCGTCGTGTGGGGTCAAGGCAGATGCTGGTCTTCCTTACTGATGGAAATACTATAGGTGAGTCAGAGAGAGGTAGCAAGACATGACAAGAGCATCGGAGAAAGGTTCAAGATGCAGGAGAAAACTGAAGTGTATCATATATCTGTGGACAAGTAATAACATGAACAAACAATTTTTATCATTGAATTATTAAATTTGTACTGCAAGTGTGAGAAATTAACAACAGTTGTTTCATACTTGTTTTCTCAATTTCCATATACTCAGCAAAATTCAAAGGCATTTGTGGATGTTCATGTAAGTGACAGCTGTGAGATGTTCTTGATTCCTTATAACAAAAAAAAAGAGAGATTTTATAATTCTATTAAAGATTTATATGCAAAATGTATGTAATATCACAAGTTTGATTTCTTTTACAGGAGATGTGTCAAGGATCTAGATTAATGCTGACTTCTGTGACACACAACAGGAATTAAAGACTAAACAAGTCAGACAGAGTTTAAGGAAATCCTCTGATCTGTTCAGTAATGATGAAAAAGACTGATTAAAGAAAACATTGAAGAGCAGTGCAGCACTACATTTGCTACATCTGTGACTACTTCCTTCCCTCATTAAAAAGAAAAGCAGTTACTGAAGTGAAGTCACCATACTAAGTGGAGATATTATTGAAAGTAGGAGAGTTATCAAATGTATGAAAAATTTACCTGGCCCCAGTTCTTGAAAATGAAAACAGTTGCCAGTGTGGTGTGAAAATTGTCAAAAAATCCCTCACATGATGTGTAGCCATGATAAGAAAAAGATGCCATAAATCTTTTCATTTGGTTCATAAACTCCAATACTATTAGTATTGAATCACGTGAAATCACATTGTGCAACACACCTTCCCAAGGAAGACATCATCCTAAAAAATAGGGCAAAAAATAAAAAATCTTGGGGACAGAATTTATAGATGTATATCTGCAGTAATAAAGCTGATGTATTGGGACCTTGTTGGTTAGTGACTTGAAGATATAAAAGCAACGAACAGTTGATGCATTTATGTAAGCCATGTTTAAAGACTTCTCACCTTCACCAGTGCTTGTAAGATTGTAAGAAAAAATAAGGCTCCACCATTGGACCTTTTCTATATTTGTGCCAGAAGAGGATTTACTTTTTTCTCGCCCTCTATGTCATTTGGTCTCAGGCTGGTGGATGGGACTAATGATGAAAATATATTTTTTTATGTATATAAATGTATGTACTGTATGTAACTTCATAGGAATATTTGTGCCTTCACAGCTTTGTACTTTTGCAGTGTGAATACATTTTGTCAAATCACCTTGACAGCTCATCAAAGCTTCTTGTGGAATTGATAAGGAATGAGTAGATTAAGAATACTGTCATTAAGCAACTGATGTTTCCTTCATTACTTGTCCAGATTCACTGACCATTGCAGGATGGAAATGAATGGGGAGAAGGAGACACTAAGAGGTGCTCATTTTCTCCAGCATACACTGTAGAAAGGACTATAATCTCCAAGACATGAAAGGGGTAGACTTTGTTTTATATTGCCTCTATTATGTAAAAGATAAAAAAATTAAACATTCTCTCTCTCTCTCTCTCTCTCTCTCTCTCTCTCTCTCTCTCTCTCTCTCTCTCTCTCTCTCTCTCTCTCTCTCTCTCTCTCTCTCTCTCTCTCTCTCTCTCTCTCATTGAGATAGAAAGTAGAATGCTGTCTTGTCTTGTTTGAGTTCTCTGTTGCAACACACTGGAATGCAGAGACATGCATACTTACTCAAAATCCTCATGTCCCTTATCCTGGTGATAGAAAGCAACACATAAACTGTTTCCCTTCCTCCAACTTGCATCCTTCCAGTGTTTATTTCAGAGTTAGTGTTTCATCATGGACTTCATTAGGAAATGTCAATATTTATATGTGATATATATTATATTCTGCATCTTTAGCTGTGGCATAAAGACATACTGTGTATATAATGAAAAGCTTTTTGATGCCATGTTATGACTGTATATAGGTTAAAATTATTTTACATAAAAAAGGCATTTAATGTATATTTTGCATTTATATGAATGTGATATAAATGATGTTTAAAAAAAAAATTTGTATGTTCAACACAACCTATAATGGGGATTCAGTGTTATTCTTAGAAAGTATAAAGAAAAGTTTAAAGTGAGAATGGGATTTAGGACAGTTAAAGAAAGATGAAATTTATTTTATTTATGAAGGAGAGTAAAAAATTCATAGAACTAGAAAGGGAAAATCAATGTGAAGCTTACATGAGATGTGACACAGGCACCA
>NC_059292.1:38226542-38234042 GCF_017591435.1 Portunus trituberculatus
AAGCCAAGGAAGAATAGCCGTGAGTACACTGGTGGGTTTTAATGATTGGGTTCAGTTGGGACGGTGAAATGTGCGTGCTCACATCGTCATTGGATTGGATGTGGTCATTCGAAATAATGTTTGTGTCTGTTCGAGACGGTATTAGGCGAACTATAGTGTTGGTTCACTCCACAAGAAAGAAAAGCGTAAGGAATTTGTGGATGATGTTGATATAAAGCAATAGTCCTGTGTGACGATTTAGGAAGATGACAAGCAGGTGCTGCCTTGAGTTAAGATGCGTTGCTTCGTATTCACGTATATCTACCGAACGGGACAGCAGCTGAGATGATTTAGGTACAGTACATCGCCAGGCTTCATTTTCATTCGCAGCCACCTGCATCTTTTTTTTTTTTTTTTTTTTTCCTTTCTGTTTCACATCGGTGACATGTCGCTATTGTGGTTTTGTTGTAGTTCTTTCCCCATGGTCAGTTCTCGGTATTAGGGACTTTTGGACAAAATACTGGAGCAAACTATAACATTACAAAACGTAAGTCGGGCACAAAGAACTGCTGGGCGCTACTCTTGTTCAGGCAAGGCTGGACTACACAAACATATAAGTAAGATGAACTAAAAATGTGTCGTAGGATAGGAAGCTCCAGAAGTTGCAAGTTACAATTAACCCTCTAGTAGTGTTGCTGAATAATGTCTGAGTGGAAGTTAAAAGAAAAGATAAGTATAAGTGGGAAATTCGCGAGGTACCAAGCAACACTGATGGACGTAGCCTAATTGTTTTGCTTTGTGCAGTGCACTCGAATAATATAACACTACTATGTTGGATAGGACTATGGTGTGCGTGCATGTATTGTATCATCCAGACACCATAACATGCAATCACGGCTATCTATATAACTAATGGTTGATAATGTATGAAGCTGACACTTAGATTTATAGCTTTAAGGCTTCGATGTCTGCCCGTTCCATACAAAAGAATTTCAAAAGAGGATTTCAGTTCTCGTCTTCGAAGTGTTTCGATACACATATATGTTTTTTCGACAATGTAGTAGTAATATTTCACCACTGAATTTGTATCTTATAATATTCCATTTCAAAGAAACATTCTCCTAAAGAAAAAGTGCACCTCGACTGTACAGAAGCAGTCATGCAACTGTATGGCGCAGCAGATTAACGCAGAGACAGCAGTGAAGAGTCCCACATCACGGTGTCCAAAAACATTTCGGCGTTACAGTTATGAAGTTATGCAGTAGTACTATTCAGCTTCCCAGGTCACCATTTAATACTTGTGATCTTTATTACACACACACACACACACACACACACACACACACACACACACACACACACACACACACACACACACACCTTGCCATGAAGAAGTTCGTCCTCGCCGCTTCTGTTCTCGAGACACAGCTTGAGAAAGATGTCCTCGAGAGATGGGATACCAAAGTGCTCGATGAGGCTGTAGGGGGAGGTCTCGGCCAGCAGGCGGCCCCCGCGCATCAGCCCCACCTGTTGTTGTTATTGTTGTTATCATTATCATTGTTGTTGTTATTATTATTATTATTATTATTATTATTATTATTATTATTATTATTATTACAATAATTGTTATTATTGTTATTATTATTATTATTATTATTATTATTATTATTATTATTATTACTATTATTATTATTGTTGTTGTTGTTGTAACATACAGTGCAGAAAGGATGATAGTGTTATGGTAGGGGTTTTAATACTTCATAAAAATGTTACTAATGAGTGTTGTCGCTGTATTAATTGCTGTTGTTGTTGTTGTTGTTGTTGTTGTTGTTGTTGGTGGTGGTGGTGGTGGTGGTGGTGGTGGTGGTGGTGGTGGTGGTAGTAGTACCGCTAATAGTCATAATCAAATAAAAACCAGGAAGCAAGCATACAGGCAGCCACGAACCGCCACTCCACTTCACAAACCTCGCATCCCTTTCCTGACTCTCATTAGCGCTTCGATCTACACGCCAATACATAACAGCGTCGAACTTCAACTACAACACTGATATGAATCGTAACCTCACCTATCCTGTGGTCATTATCAGCCTTGTATCTTTGCTACTGAAAGCTGTCCTGTGAACACGCCTCTCTTCCCTTCTAACCTCTCCTTCTCCTTACATAACTCCCGTATCCAGAAACGCTTTGGTCTCTCACTGCAACTATTTTTAAAAGTCACGTAGATGATTAGCTGAGTTCTCAATAGGGTGTTTTCCTATTGATAAAGTAGAAATCGTGTTAATCTGTCACCACTACCATAAAACAACCATTAAAAACACATGTAGTTTCAAGTTGAACCCTTTGAAAGTATACTGATGATGTAATATAGGTGTTTCAGAATAGTGTATAAAGCCATGCCTATTATATCCCTCTGTTACGTATATATAATTTTGCCTCATTGCACCACCTTGTCTGCCTGGCGCGCCTCCTCGATGTAGTGCGTGGTGATGATGATGGTGGTGTTGCCGCTGTTGCACACTTCCAGCAGGTGCTCCCAGATGCTGCGGGGTGAGGAGAGGCGGGTGGTAAGGTGAAGAGCAGAGGAAGAGAAGTAAGAGTAAGAGGAAAAGCGTGGGAGAAGGTGGAGGAGAACGAGGAGGCGGCGGCACAAAAAGATACGAAAAGTAAATTTGGAAGAAGACAAGAGGAAGCAAGAAGAGGTTATCATTGTTATCATTATTATCATCATCATCAATATTATCGTCGTTGTTGATAATTATATGATTCCAAACACACACACACACACACACACACACACACACACACACACACACACACACACACACACACACCTGCTCCTGAGTAAGGGATCCACTCCCACCGTAGGCTCGTCCAGGATCAGCAGCTCCGGCTCGTGTAAGAGTGCCGCGGCCAGGCTGACGCGCCGCTGCTGCCCGCCGCTGAAGGGAGGATGGGGAGGGCGGGGATCAGATGGCACTCACACACACACACACACACACACACACACACACACACACACACACACACACACACACACACACACACCTCTCTCTCTCTCTCTCTCTCTCTCTCTCTCTCTCTCTCTCTCTCTCTCTCTCTCTATTTACTTATCCTTCATCAATTTCTTTATTATTCTTAACCTTATTATTTAGATTATCACATTCCATTCTTCTTCCTTCCTCCCTCCCTCCCTTTCCTCTATCCTTCCCTTCCTTCCCTTCTCTTCTCTTCTTCTTTCTCTTCTCTTCTCTTTTCTTCCCTTCCCCTTCCTTCCTTCTCTTCTCTTCTCTTCTCTTCTCTTCTCTTCTTCTCTTCTCTTCTCTTCTCTTCTCTTCTCTTCTCTTCTCTTCTTTTCCCTTCCCTTCCCTTCCCTTCCCTTCCCTTCCCTCCTTTCCCTTCCCTTCTTTCTCTTCCCTTCCATTTCTTTCCGTCCCCTTTCCATCCATTTCTTTTCACTCCCTTCATTTTTTTCTTTGTTCCTCATTTTTCACCTTTCCTTTTCTACAGATGTCTCCATACATACAATTTATCACATCTCCTAAAGTGGATCTGCTGCTGTTGGTCTCTTTTTATCTTCCTTTGTGTTCCTTTGAGCGCCTCACCTGAGCTGGCTGATGAGTCTTGCAGGGTTGGGTAGGTCGAGGAAGTTGATGAGAAAGCCGGTGCGTCTAGTGATGTGTCCGCTGCTCATCTGGTGAATGCGTCCGAAGTAATGCAGAGTCTCGAGTATTGTAAACTCCTGGTACAGTGCCAACTCCTGGAATGGTGGTGGTGGTGGTGGTGGTGGTGGTGTGAGTTAGAAAAGACGGAGTTGTAGTTTTCTTCCTTGTTTTTGTATCATTGGTGATGTAATGTGTTGTAATTTCTCTCTCTCTCTCTCTCTCTCTCTCTCTCTCTCTCTCTCTCTCTCTCTCTCTCTCTCTCTCTCTCTCTCTCTCTCTCTCTCTCTCTCTCACCTGGGGCATATAGCCAACCCTGTGGCCGGGCACCGCTGACTCCGAGGTGCCTGGAGAGAAGCCGAAGAGGAATATCGCTCCCTTGTCGAGGTGTAGGCGGTTCACCAGACACCCGAGTAACGTTGTCTTGCCGCAGCCACTTGGACCCAGCAGCCCGTAGCTATAGGAAACGGGGGTGGGTGAGGGTGTTAGTGTCGCGTTTATCATTTTATCATCAGGGACAGCTATGTACGGATAATCATTATTCTCAGTCTTTCATCTCTTTTTCTAGTAAACTCCAGAATTCTCTCCCTGTTTTTGTGTTTCCTTCTTTCTATGCCTTGAATTCTTCAGACATGGAGAGTTTTAAGGCATTTATCCCCCAAGTGTGGATGATGTTTAGTTGTTCTCTTTGGGGAATGGAATCTATCTTTTTTTTTTTTTTTTACATATTTATTTTTTGTTTTAAGCTAAAAATCCTTCTTACAGAAAAAAAAGGGAAAGGCAAATTATCACAATCTCATAAAAGTCAACACCTCTAGCAAAGTTTGTTTTTGCTTAATGTTACTTTATATACTATACTTTTCGCAATCTCATAAATCTACCGGTATTTGTTCGTCCTTTGCGTTTCTTTACATACTCACATGGCGCCCTGAGGAACCCGCATGTTGAGGTTTTCCAGCACCATCACTTTCTTCTTGCCTGACCCGTAGTACTTGTAGGCGCCCTCGACCACCACCACGTTGCCGCTGCTGCAGGTGTTCTTTCTGTTGCGGCGCTGCGACCTTGATGTGGTGGCTGTGATCATGGTGTTGTTGCTGGAAGAGAGAGTAACAGGAGGATAGAAAGTGTTTATTTATGAGGTGGGGTAGGTGAGGGGAGGTGGAGATGGTAGTGCTGGGAAAGGAAGGAAGGAGGGAAGGAAATGTAAGGTAGAAGAAAGGAAGGCGAGATGGAAGATAGAAAGAAATAAAGGGATGGATGTAGTTAAATGAATATTACAAAATATCGATCAGTGATACTACCTTAAGTGATCTACTAATACTACCACCATTGCTACTACTACTACTACTACTACTACTACTACTACTACTACTACTACTACTACTTTTTTATATATTTATTTATTTATTTTTATGTCCTAGCCTATACCACCTGTAGGTAACTTGAAGAGTATTGCAAGCTCTGTTAAGCTTCCATCTATTAATGGTGCAGGCACCCATATTAGGGCCCATATCATCACCTAAGTGGATCTTTAGTGTAACCATCTAGTACCTGGGTATCATGGTGACATGTAACTTTAAACAACTCAACAAATGCCAAATTTCAAGGCCGTACTTGGTGGGATTCGAACTATACGCATGGACGTCTGCCCGATCCCACGCTCACCTCCTTATCCACTACTACTACTACTACTACTACTACGTACTGTCGCTATTAATGTCATCATGCTAGTTGTTATCATGCAGTTAACTAATACCTGTTATTTCTCTATTTGTAACAAAGGTACAAAAGTATACTTGTCTGTAATATAACACACACACACACACACACACACACACACACACACACACACACACACACACACACACACACACACACACACACAGATCGCTTCAGTGTCTTGATTTGTGATAAAAATTCCCTACTGAAACCCTTTGCTTCCCTCATCAATATGCCAAGATCAGGGAACAGCTTCATGTCCTTAATTAGCACCATGTGACGCGGGGGTGTCGGCAAGGCGTGCATGGTGTCCCAAGGCTACCATACACCCCCTACGTCATGCTTACTGAACACTGGCGCCTGGCTGCATCTGTATCACCTGTATCAAGGGTCAAGGTACTGTATACAGGGCGGTGCGGAGCGGGGCAGGCCGGTACAAGGATAAATTACGGTATGGTTATAATTAGACGGTACAATATATAGGTTTATTTATTTATTTTTTTATACAAGTATGGTGTGGTGTGATTTCTTGTTTTTTTTTGTGTGTGTGTGTGTGTTTAAGGGTGCATAATGTGCCAGGATGATTGAAGTACGAATCGTTTTCTTTGTGGTACTGTCGTCAGATACGGAACGGTACAAAAGTGGGATTTCTTTATCTATTTACTTTTATACTCCCCAGTCTAAGATGATTATTTCGGGGTATGATGTGCTAACTGGTATTAATCCTCCCAAGTGTTAGTGTGGTGTTACCATGATAGATGTTCTAGTGTGTATCATAATGTAGTAATGGTTATGATAATTACTAAAAGTCAAAACATTAGTTACATCTGCCCAGAAAAGGGATGAGATATACTTTAAATTAATTTCTCCTCCTTGTGCAGGACAGATGACAGAAGTCCCCATTACTCACACTCACCACTCACTTCAGGTTCTCATTTCTCCCTGGATATGTATGTGGGACAGAGAAGGTTACTATCATGACCCTATAAAAGGTCGTCTGGTGAACTGAATAGTCGTACTCTCAAGCGTTGGATGGAATATGATGGGTAGGAGGGGGCAAAGTACCGGGCATGGTGCTTCATAGAGGTGGGTGAGTGATTAATGTTTGGCACAACAAGAACCAGGGACATATGGCGCCGAAAGAGGTAAGGTACATGTGACAGTGTGTGATGTAGAGGGGGCTGGGATACTGTAATGGAGTATAGCACTAAGTTATCGGTAATGGGTTATGGTAGAGTGGCAAGGTATCGGTGATGGGGGTTTGATTGAGGTTCGAAGTACCGGTATTCTGGTGCCATGTGAGCTGGTGATACAGACGCGGCCGTGGATGAGTGTTGTAATGATTGTGTCTCTCTTATCTCAAGCATCCTCTGCCACGTGATTCTGAACAGTCTTTAACACTCTAGACTTTAGTAACCCATCTTATTCTTCCAACAACTCCTCAGAAACAGTCCGGTGCATCTCACGTGAAAATAGATGGGTGGCTGAGAGATCCAGTGCATCAATTTATCAATCAAAGAATCACTTGGCTAATCAGTCACATGCCATGCCGCTATACTGATCCACTAACACCTGATTCTCTACCTGTGCAGTCTAGGACAACAGCATACAGGAGCGATGGCTAATGTTATCTATTAACCCCTTCAGTACTGGGACACATTTTTACCTTGAGATTTGTGTACGATTAGACCATTTCATTGACATTAGGAAAGGTCTATGGAGGTCACAAGATTAATGGTGACAGTCTTCACTATTTTGATCCCACAATTAAGTTTCTGAAGCTGTATAAAATCATCAAATAGTAACCAGAATGAATATGGAAACGCGTCATGGTACTCAATGGGTTAAGTGCTGAGATACCAGACTCATTTTTCAGGTAGCGTTAAGTTCTGAGTAAGTAGTGGAGTGTTCTTTCCCTGAAGAGTGTATGTAGAGTCACTTGGGGTTACTGTGCTATATATGAACGGTGGAATGCCTGTGTAGGAGAGATTATTCCCGCAGTGCGTATGTGTCTATTATTACTTAGGTTTGTACTGTATCGTGACGGGACCATTGCATTCATGTTATATTCGTGATTGTACATAAGTCATGCTATTCAATTATAACTGCGTGATAGAAACTGGTTAATAATGTATGTGTAAAC
>NC_059292.1:38239042-38259042 GCF_017591435.1 Portunus trituberculatus
ACACACACACACACACACACACACACACACACACACACACACACACACACACTCTCTCTCTCTCTCTCTCTCTCTCTCTCTCTCTCTCTCTCTCTCTCTCTCTCTCTCTCTCTCTCTCTCTCTCTCTCTCTCTCTCTCTCTCTCTCTCTCTCTCATCTTGTATCTTGTATCTTTGCGGTTGTACTGATAGAATATGAAGGTTTCTCTTTAGTGTGTGTGTGTGTGTGTGTGTGTGTGTGTGTGTAATAATAATAATAATAATAATAATAATAATAATAATAATAATAATGTGTATGTGAGTGTAATAATAATAATGATAATAATAGGCTGATAATGATAATAATAATAATAATAATAATAATAATAATAGTAATAATAATAATAATAAAAATGCATAATTGCAGTTTTAGTCTTGTTGATGGTGACTGTTAAGACTGGTCCAAGTTGTGATTTGGTCAAGGATTGGCTGGATACTGCTGCAGTCAGGATTGGTGTTAGTACTAACAGCACTGTTCTGTGTTCTGGAGAGCATCATTAATTAATATTAAGAAACATAAAGGTCCCATTCATGTGTGTGTGTGTGTGTGTGTGTGTGTGTGTGTGTGTGTGTGTGTGTGTGTGTGTGTGTTCTCCTTTTTTTTTTTTTAAGGATCGAGTTTTGTTTTTACTCTTTTTTTTATTTCTTGTATTTCTGGTGTCATGTCATTCTTTCTTCCCAATGATTTATTCCTCTAATTTATTCCATTGTCTGTCTGGAGAGCCTGCTGTTTTGCTCGTATATTTTTAAATTGACCAGTGTCATTTGAAAGAGAGAGAGAGAGAGAGAGAGAGAGAGAGAGAGAGAGAGAGAGAGAGAGAGAGATTAGCCCTGGATACTATTTATACTTAGCACCGACCAGGAACACCGGAGGACATTTGACAATCAAGAAGGTGAAAAAGAAGGGAGTTGCGCAATGGATGTCGATGGTAGCTTATCAGTTAGTCAGGTGGAGACAATCAAGGAGGCTGGGTTGGTGGGTGGCTATTGGGTGGTGTTGAGGGCACTCCATCACCACTCTGCTGCATAGCTCCACAACTTACTTTTTCTTCTCTTGTGGTTGCTGTTCTTCTCTTGTCCTGCATGTCCCCTTCCATTTCGTTGCCACGTTGTACAAGACCTGGTGTTTCATGGACAAGAGAGGAATAGCGGAAGAGCCAAGTTTTTTTTTTTTTTTTTTTTTTTAAGGGCAGTAGGAAAGAATACTTTATCACGGAAACAAATTCAAGGACAAGTCGTCATGATTGTCTGTCTTAAGAAAGAAAAAAAACGAATTATTCCAAAGTAAAGCCAGTTCATGTTTGGAGTTGCTTTGATGAAATTCTTATGGGGGGAAGTTGGAATCGTCTCCGTGCTCCATCTTGATAATGCAGGAGTTAACCAATATCTCCGCTCTTTCGTCACATACACTGATAAACTCTGGAACTCTACTTGCTTTTTTTTTCTACGATTTGCATTGTTTCAGAAGAGGGGAATCTTATAGAAACGCCATTTTCACCAGAGAGAGAGAGAGAGAGAGAGAGAGAGAGAGAGAGACGGGAAGGGGAGACTGCATAAAAGTTAATGTTTAGAGAAAGTATAACGCGCGCGTGTACACACACACACACACACACACACACACACACACACACACACACACACACACACACACAGGAATAAAACGCTTGTCCATCTCTACAAGTACCGATACCAGAGAGAGAGAGAGAGAGAGAGAGAGAGACTAGCTGACTAATTTGAAGGACAATACATTGTGTGTGTGTGTGTGTGTGTGTGTGTGTGTGTGTGTGTGTGTGTGTGTGTGTGTGTTATCTAAACTATGTTGTGTCGCCACTGGGTACAAAGGTTGTGACGCCTTTGAGAGGAAGGAGAATTGAGTGCACCTGTACGTAGAGACACCTTCCCACCTACTGAAGCTGCCTTCCTTCCTTCCTTCCTTACTTACTTACTTTTACCTTTAGCGACATGTCAACGCAAGGATTTGTACTAGATAGATGTCATTGGCCAGAACTCTTGACGTATATGAAGCTACACCTCCTTTCTCAACCCCAAGAGAGAGAGAGAGAGAGAGAGAGAGAAAATGATAATAGTACTACTCGTATATGGCTATTACCATTTCGGAAAAGATAAGACTATAAATAAGAAAAAAAATTGCATAAATGTATCCGTATATGTAACCTTCACTATACGCTGTAACATAAGCATGCCTTTATGGAGATAGTATATAACGTGTGCTTCCATGATTCTTTCCGAAAAGTTATGAATTTCGTGTTATAATTAGAGAATAAATTGTCTCAGGGCAAGAGTGGCATTCTGGGCGTTATTTCGGAGCGATAAGATTCCTATAGAGAGGAGTTAGGCAAGGGTGTGATAAGAGTAATCAGCGAGGATGACCGTGTGACAGGTGCTTCTGTACTCATTATCCCTTATCTATGTGTGTGTGTGTGTGTGTGTGTGTGTGTGTGTGTGTGTGTGTGTGTGTGTGTGTGTGTGTGTGTGTGTGTGTGTATAGGAAGGTACAACGAGTATTGTATTTTTTTTTTTTTTTTTTTTTTATACCGTTTTGGTGTGTTTTGACTGCAGCACCAGCTCAGTTTGCTGTGTATGCCTGCCTTTGGGTGCAGGGGTCCGTAGTGGTGCAGGGCGGGCATGTAACTCTGCAGTGAGATGTGTGTACAGTCATGGTCAGAAGTCAAATTGTCATCCAGTCTTTTCTACACTGTTTAATATTATGTTCACATCTTGATTCCTTTGATAGTATGAACATTTGTCAGTTTTGTGTTTCTGAGGAGTTTATAAAGAAGTCAAGTCTCGAAATAGAAAATGGAAATAGTGGAAAGAAGTACGTGCGAATTATTTATTGCTGTAGGTAGACTGCTTATCAAAATAGTGTTATAGATATCTTTACCACATTACTGTACTACATTGTTAAGAAAGCGTTTATAAGTATGACTCGTGTACGGAAAAGTTTTGAATCTCTTTAGCATATTAGTAATGTAGTACAGTACATAGAATCAGTGGTTTCCATAGAAAAGAAAATTATTGAACAGACAGAAAACGTATGTGCATTCGAAGGCCGCTTTCACACAATGACACTAGTTACCTCCCATATTTCTCTCTCTCTCTCTCTCTCTCTCTCTCTCTCTCTCTCTCTCTCTCTCTGTGTGTGTGTGTGTGTACAGAGAGAGAGAGAGAGAGAGAGAGAGAGAGAGAGAGAGAGAGAGGGATGAAAAAGGTTTGAGGGGCATGAGGGTGGAGAGGAGGGATGGAGGGGGATATGGAAGGCAAAGGAAAAAGACAGCAAGCTTATATGATAACACATACACCAGAGACAACTTAGCTTTAGCCAATGACAGGTGACAGAACTCACTTTTGTTACCATTGTAGGTAAGAAAGCTGCTCCATCAGTAGGGAACTGACTGTATATGTGTATATAAGATTGTGTGTGTAGACTATGAACTCTATTTATTATTTTACATAAAATATTTCCATTTAACCCACAGATAGTCGCAGATATTAACAAATACTCACAGATACTCGCAGATGATCTTCTGTACGAGACTTACACCTTTACCTTTGACTCCATTCCTAAGGCCACATAACTTTCTGAACTGTGGCCATGGGTGGTGGTGGTGGTGGTGGATACAATTTGCATCTTTATAAGTGAATATCTGGTTCTGGTTTTTCCATAATTTATCAAGCTCCTTTTCAAATTTTATAACATCGTTGGCATTCCCCACCCAATCAGGAAGACTTTTACATTTATTCACCATCATAAAGTACAAATTGTAGGTTCTTCTTGATGTCCAGTCTGGAATGTTTCTGGAAGATCTCAGTAGTGATCCTGGTGTTGAGTGTCCCTCATCTGGAATATCTCTTGGATGCAGTTGTTGTTGTAGTTGCCACTTGGGATCTTGAATATTTCTAGCATGTCCCCTCTCAATCTTTTGTATGACAGTTTTGGCAGGTCTAGTTTTATTAATTATTTATTTAATTATTATTAATTACATGAAGTCAGTCATTGTATTCGCAAAGGCTGTTGATAATGACAACCATAGGATTGTGGGCCTTGGCAATATTCAAGACAGGTTGACTTCATAGCTTTGTAACTAATACTGTTTGGTTAATGAAAATGATGCATTGGATATATACAAAAAAATTTATTGTTTGAGTTATAAATAGTTTGTTTTGTCTTTGTTTCAGGGAGATGTTTGGTGATGTGCAGAACACCAACATACAGCAAGCATCCTCAATGGACACACAATACAAGTAAGTTGTTACACATTCACACACATATCCATTGTCCCACCTTTCCTACACACCACAATGATTATTCTCCTTGATTCTTAGTCAAGAGACTTACCATTACCATCTTCAGACAGTATACATGTATTGTACTATTGTTGGAGGATAGTAAAGCACTGCCACTGCATACTATGTAAAGCAGTGTGAAAAAGAAGATGAACATTGATAACATCAATGCTCATCTCTTTTCTCAAGTACTTGCATTCTATTTACATTAATATTTTATATTATTTTAAATTAAAATATTTTCTTAATATTATTTATTCATTATTGTAAAATATACTATGGAAGTATTAAAATTGGCCCAGCAAAATTGGCCCTGCTATTTTCACAGTATAATAATAACCACTATTATCATAAAAAATAGCATAGTTTGTCTCCAAGTACACATGATAAATTAAGGGAATTAACTGGTGATACTTAACATTTAAAATCATATTATAATGTACTCTGAGTGTGATCAAGAGCAGGGAGACTATATTTGTCCCTTAGTATTTTAAATTCATTATCTTGCTATATAATAATTTTTCCATGTTCTTCGGCACTGCACCAACAAACACAATGTAATGAATTTAACACCTTTAACACTTAAGACTACACATTGCAGCTCTAAGGTATGTATATTTGTTAGGTACGTCTCACTAATTTATTCCCACATGTTAATAGCCAATCAGGTGAAAGGTGAAAGTAAAGAGTGGATGCTTCATGGTGGGTTTTTACCTTTGCAGTGTGCACTACTACTACACTGGCCACCATGGCAAGGTTTAATAAGGAGTGAAGAGTAGTGCAAGTGGTATACAGACCACGACTCCACACATGCAAGTGATGAAATCCAGTGATCCTGCTTGAGCACATGGCCATGACAGCTCTGTTATGCTGTGTTAAAATTAATTTGTATAAGTTACTACTGGCAAACTGGAGCACTGAATACATTTTTTTATTAAAATAAAATTAGTGCCATGAATTTTGGTCACATGGTTTTTTGAGAAAACTGGGAACTCAAAAGTCATGTTCCATTCTACACCAATATAAGAAGAAATGAACGATATGAATATGCCAAACCTACACTAGAATGAGCTCTGTACATTTGGCAGAATGATCATCATTGATTGACTCCACAACTTGTATTAAAATTATGAAAAAGATAAGGGACAACACTAGAAAGGGATGATAAAATCATTCTTTAAAACCAGAATTATTTACATGATAGAAGTTCTAGAATAGGACATGTGAGTATTTTATAAATATTGGAAGCTCTTAAATAGTATATAAAATGGCAGCTTCTAACAATCCCTTGCTCTTAATGCACTAACCTCAAAAACAGATCTAATACAGAATTTTCTCCTTGAGCTCTGCCCTGAAATTTAACTGAAGACTGAATGATGAAAAGCTGCCAGATGTACAGCACCTCACATACCATTGCTATCATAGGAATGATCATTATCTTTTGGACCCAAAAAGTAGCTTAGATCTATAATGGATCACAGACATTTTAGTATTGTCACTTCCCTTTCTCAGGTGTGTTGCAGTACATAACAAAGATGGAGGTGCCAAGCAGTGGTAGCAACATCAGGATCCAGTTTACTTCCAACCAACTGTTCCACCTCCCTTAATCGGGCCTCCCAGTTTCCTTCTACCTCATCGTCGTCATCTTCCTCTTTCAACACATTTATGACTAGTCTGCCTTGCACCTTGCCCATCTTGGTAACCAGATAATCTTCCAGCTTGGCAATTGTTGCTTCCAGATGTCCCACATTATCCTCTTCTGTCTGCTCACTTTCACCTTCACTTGGGCTACTAGTTTCTGTAAGTGTTGAGCTTAGACTCTGAAGGAAATCCTCTTCATAACCTTGAGGGGGTGTAGCAGTGCTGGTGTCTGAGTTACTGTATTCATCAGAATCCTCAGTTGGGGACTGTGAACTACTGCTTTCTGAGTCATCCTTTTCTCCTTTGTGTCCATCACCAGATGTGGAAGACCTGCCATTCTCATTCTCCCCTCTCCTCTGCTGTCGCCGCCGCTCTCGTGCAGATAGGGAGGAATGTGGTGGTATAGGGGTCTTACGGCTTGTGAGTGAGGAGACTACGGAGGGACTCAAGTGATCCTGGAAGCTGTCCCCACTTTCCTCCACCTCTCTATTGTCACGTCGCCGAGCACGAGATTGGGAATGCAAGTGGCCACTATTGCAGGAATGTTGCTGCAATTTTTCCTTGCGAGAACAGTGGCACTCCTTGGTGCCACTTGGTTTTGTTTCACTTCGGTCCCTTTCCTCCAATTTTATCTTATCACCAGCAATTTGCAATGATTCAAACTCACTTGGGATGATCTCACAGCACCTTCTTGCCACTAAGTGCTTGTGTTGACCAACATTTTCATGAGCAGTATTAGGAGGCTGCTTGCCTTCCAATGATGACTGGACACCACTCATTCCTGAATCCTGCAAGACATCAGGCAATATTTTCTTTTCAGTGGGTAGTTTTTCAGATCCATTTATCTCTTCAGCATTATCACTAGTATCCTTGAGGAACAGAGACATATGCTGCCTGATGTATGGAAGGCGCAATATTTGTGATGCAGAAAGACGGTGCTCAGGGCTGCGAGTCATGAGGCTCAGCACCAGATGCCTCAGGTCATCACTGTATTGCTCATCCAGGCCAACAATCTGAAACCATGCATAAATTAAGGGGAGGGAACAGCATAAGTGAATCCTTCATTGATCGTACATGTAGAAGAGTATTGATGGTAATGAGCAAGAGTGACAATCTAATTACATACCATTGAAAGAGATTACAAAAAAAAAAGTAAATATGTATTTGATACTAGTATTAGGAGAGAAATGAAAAAGGATAAGAGAGCAAAACAAGTAATATAATACTAAGTAAAAGGATGGATGATAAGGTTAGAAGAGTACAGGAGAAAGTTATGTATGACTAATAGCTATAATGAGAGATAGAGAGTGGGATCAAGCCCAAAAATGGTATAAAAAAGCATGTCAATTACAACAAGGGCAGCTCACAAAAGCATAGCATCCAAACTACCATACTTAGATGATTCATCTAACATTAACTGAGGAGTCCAGCCTGTAATGCTTTTTTCTGTTCTCTAATGAGGGTTCAGGGTACCTTTAAGGCACACCAACACTACACAGAAAGCTATTGTCTTTGCTTTAAATCTATGATGAATAGTACTTTTCAAACTGGACTGCGTATTATTTTTTCAAATAGTCTTATGTAGTATTTTTTTCAAGTTAGCAAAGTTGATATTTTAAATTACAAGCTTATTCATGTTGCAATAATTCCCCATACCAATCATTGCAGAGACTTCATAGCAGTTTTCACATTCAGGTCACCATGTCTGCTAGGAAGATGATAAGTGGATGTGGGTGACGCATGTGTGTTATGTGGAAAAAGGAAGACAAGAAGGATCCCCAGAGAAGAGTAAATATAGAAAAGAAGAAATTAACCAGGTGAGTAGATGTGTAAAGATTGGTTGCATGAATATGAGAATAGAATGAGGGGAATTTAAAGTATGCATGCAAGGAGCTCAGTGAGTGGAAGTTTGAAAAGAGTGGGAAAAGGAGAGAATGGATGACTTAATGACTGACGTCACGCACACCCACTGTGCTTCTAGTTTCTTAACTATCACTCAGTGCCATGGAGTCAAGCTGATTCTCTTGGGATGATTGTACATGAATACAAAAATATGATACCCATTATAGCAGGCAATAAGAGGGGCTGAAACACATTGTGGTGAAAATAACACACGAGCTAAAAGAGGTCACAAGAAGAAGTTACCACCGTTTCTTCTTTAATGCCCTTTAGCTCATGTGCTGCTTTCACCACAATGTGGCTTGGATACCATAGTATAGGAGACTAGGTGAAAACAGAGAAATTATCCACAGTCAGTGTGTGTTAGCTCCAGAGTTTGTGAGGTCTCATATACATATATTTGTGTTCACAAAACACCATTTCTATTAGCTTTTTACAAGCCTTATCACTAAGAAAGGATTGTTTCATGATGTAAAAAGTGAAATCTTGCATGGAACATGGAAAACAAAGTATGAGGAGACATTAAATACCTCCCCTGATCAGCAATGGCTACTACTTCTTCTTCTGACCCTCTTTAGCTTGTGTGTTGCTTTCACCACAATATTTGCGTTTCCACCCCTCTCTTGCCTTCTATAATGGATATCGTACCTTTCTATTCATATACGATCATACCATGAGAATCACCTTGACTCTGTGGCAATGAGTGCCAAAGAGAGACACTCTGTTCCTTCTCAGTCTCACAGCTCTTTCTGAGGACTGCGAAAGACTTTGGGTATTAGTAGTGAGAAGAGCAAGATAATGATTGTGAATAAGTCAGAGGATGAAAGAGAGTGCAAAAAAACTGATGAGTTCAAATGACTTGTGTGAAGGCAAAGAATGAATAGATAAGCATGGCAAACCAGTGGGTGGGTCGACTGGGAAGCACAGCAAGGATGGGAGCAAGTAAGTACGATATGCTGCGAGAAGTTAGGAAGAGCGTAGCTGTTCCAAGCATTATGTATGGTATGGATGTGATTGTGTGGAATGAAAATGTGTGTGGAATGAAAATGGACTAGAGAACTTAGAAGTAAGACAGAATAGAGTAGCAAGAATGGCAATGAATGCATCAAGGTATGCTGCAATAGAAGCTCTGAGGGGAAACAGGCTGGAGTACTTTTAGAGAGAGAGACGTGTAAAGGCAACGTTGAGGTACAAGGCTAGATTAGAGCAAATGGAAAATGCAAGACTAGTGAGAAAGGTGTTTCTATGGAAACTTGGGAGTAGCAGGTGGGGGAAGAAGTGTGTCAAGATGGCAGTAAAGAGTCATTTGTAAACTACTTGGGCTTTTTTAGTGGGTTGAGGGGATGCATGTGAGTGACTGGAGCATGGTTATTAGAAATGGAGAGGGCCAAGAAAGTAGAAGAGTGAGATACACAGAGTAGCGAAACCTGTGGGATTGAATTAATGGAAGAATAATAAGGAACAAAAGAGTACCTTGGAGTGGTATAAAGAGAGAGGCCCCAATGTATGAAAAGTGGTATGAGGGAAGCCTGGATGTGATCTCTTCTGAGCGAGTGCATGGATGTGAATGCAAGGAGTTACAGGTGGTCTGAGTCTGCAGCAAGGTGTGACATGAGAGAGGATGAGATGGTTGAACGTGGTGCTGGAGTGTGTGAAGTATGCAAGAGACATGAATGAAATGATGCAAGTGGTGCTGAGGGAATTGGGGATGTCAGAGTGGAGATGACAGGATGGGAATGGATGGTATTGCTGCTGGGATTGTGTTGAGACATGAATGACAGGATGACTGAAGCTGTGAAGGAATCCCAGGAGAGAATGTGGCAACTATATACAGAGGAATTGGCTGCCAATGAGAAGATAAGTTTGAACCAGTGGGTTGGGTGATTAGGGAGAGCAACTAAAATGAGAGCAAGTATATATGATGTGCTGAGGGAAGTGTAGAAGAAAGAATGTGGTAGTGCCCAGTATGGTATACATGCGACTGATGGAATGAAAGTGAAATTGACAAATTGGAAGTGGGCTGGAATAGAGTAGGTAGAATGGAGCTGAATGTGCCAAAGTATGCAGCAGTAGAAGCTTTAAGAGATGATATGGGATGGAGCACCTTTAGGAAAAGACTAACAAAAGTGACTGTTAGGTAGAAGATTAGGTATCTGTGAAATGAAATTGAAACATAGGTGCATAAGAATGATGGAGAGGAGTGGATTACGTAATCAAGTCATATGAGGGTGTAATGTTTGCAGAAAATAAGATGAACATAGCAGTGCTAGGAGTCCTGAGATGACCACAAGAAAATATGGAGTTTGAGAGGATGAGAAGAGCAACAAACAAGAGGTTGTGTGAAGAAAAGATGAAGACAAGTTGAAGTGGATGGCTGAGAAGTGGGAACATGCTTTCTAGACCTGGACCAGACCTGGCTGGGATTGCATGGAATGAGAATGAACAACTTGAAAAGCTTGGGAAAGTTTCCACAAGATGAAAAGTTTTCATTATTCTGTGTAAGTGTGAATCCTATCTTCTAAATTGCTAATCACAATGATTGACAAAGATCATGTACCTGAAAAATTCATACATAAATACAGTGTGCACTTATACACACTCACACACACATACTGTTACTTGCCTTGCCTTTAGAAATCTTGGAGATAAGGCCAGGGATATCTCTAGCAGGGAAGGCATGCTTGAGAGTGGCCAGCTCATAAAGACAGCACCCAAGTGCCCACACATCTGACTTGTGGTTGTATGGCAGGCCAGCAAACAGTTCAGGACTCTGCCAATGCAATGCTTCATTTCAATGAAAAGAAATGGGAGTGATCCTTTCTTCATTTTCTAAATATACTTACATAAACAGCTCAAGCCTGTAATTACTAATTATATCACATTTTTGAGACTGTTTTTGACATCTCAGGCTCTACTTATGATATTTTTGAGTGAATGGTGGTCCATTAGAAAACATTCAAAATAGAAATTAGGTGAAGGGAGGAGGAAGACTGAGCACCATGTAGTAAGGTGTGCCAACAAGGGTAGTGGCCATATCATGCGAGGAGCCAAGGATGCGTGCAATGCCGAAGTCTCCAAGCTTGATGAGTCCAGAGCGTGTCAGGAAGATGTTGCGTGTCTTGAGGTCACGGTGAAGGATGCGTCGATTGTGCAGGTACTGTGTGTGGAGGAGCATAATCATGAATAGTTCCCAATGCATGTTATGTACATGTATAGAAAGGAAGCTGCTAAGTTAATGACAAGGGGGATGAGGAGAATGTTAACTGCACTAGAAACTGAAGACAAATTAACATTATCATGCCCAAAGTCTGCTTTCTTTGGCCAAAATCTCTAAAATGTATGAGCAACAATATAAAATAAATGAGTAACTATACAGAGATATTGAAACTAGTGAATGTATGAAATACAAGACAAAAGGTTTTCATCTTATCAATGCTTCTCCCTCTACAGAGTTAGCAGTATCTCGCCACTTTTCAAAACAATCCTTCTGTCCAACCTACCTGCAGTGCCATTGTAATCTGGATGAGCCACCGTACAATCTTTACTTCAGGAAATAATTGTCCACGTTGCCGCTTAATGAGGGAAGCCATGTCCCCCCCGGCACAGTAACCCATCAAAAGATTCAGCCGCCGACCAACCTCAAAGGATCCCTGAGGAAACAACAAAGACTATTTCAGGAGCAAAGACAAATTTACAATAAATACTTCTATACAATGCCACTCTTAGGCTACTCCATAGAAACATGAAGAAATTGGTCTGTGGGTGGGATAAATCCTTAGTAGTGAGAGGTCTTTGCTGGGGTTGAGAATTCAACCTCTGAAAGTGAGAACACAAGGACAACTCTTTAGATTGTCACGTATTAGTAATTTTGGGATCACTGTATTCCTGACTATTACATCTTGCATTACAAGCAACAGGATCCTGACACAATACAATCACAGACACCTGTCAGCATGTTCAGGGGTAAACAGAACAATGAACATTACATTAATGCAGCAAGCTATGTAGTGGTCACCTGGATCTATGGCCAAAGCCTTTAGCTCCCATGTTTCAGTGCATATAGATAGTTCAAGACCTGCAGGTTTTATTCATTAGATGTAAGATTGTCCAACAATCATGTTTATTATAATCTATAATAAATGTGTACTGTATTCTAATGATGTTCAGTACATAAACTATATATCAAATGTTTGTGTGGTCCCTGCAGCTATCAACTAATATTTTGTTAAATGAGACCATGGTTGGTAGGCTAAGCATTTCTTCTTTAAAAGTGAAGGATTTACAATATCTCAAATCTGTCTGACTTAGTGCATGCCTCTGTTTTTTGAGTGCTTTTTGTTGTCATTACAGCCGACTATGTAATTCAATCCATTCAACAATGTTATCAATACATCAATCTCTTTCTTTTCCTTAGTCTCTCTCCATTTCTTAAATGTATCTGAAGACATTTTTGTGTCTGCCGCATTTATAAGAGATTGACACAACTGTCCATTGTTTACTCAAGCAATGGGACAAGATTGGTGATGGTCTGTGTCTACTTTGGAAAAATGGTGAAAGGAAGTATTGTAATTTTGTTAGTATTCAAAGCCATTCCTGTGCACTTGTTTGATTTAGGATATACATTCTTTCAGCATTGTTTCATTCTCATCTCTTGATGCAGTGACATACAGTGCAAGTCAGGCATGCTCATTCAGATTCCTTACTTGGTTACAATTCCTACACCACATTTCCTACACTGTACAGTATATAAGTGGTCCACTGGATAACCCACCTTATATGATACTATATTTGGATGCCTCAACCCTGCTAGAATACGGACTTCCTGCCTGGCAGCCTCCACCTCCCCTACACTGCAATGAGTCAGATCCACCTGGAAAAGCAATGGAATTAGAAAGGTAGTGCATAGACATTTAGAGAGATCATTCCTGGCCTCAGAAGTTGCCCTTCACCTGCCACCACTGAACTCTCTGCTCTGATATAATATTTAGTGGCAATTTCCTGGCTGTAGTTAGCAACTTCATGAATCATGACTGCATGACCCCTACACTCGAGTAATATATCATCATGACTGCATCACCCCTACACTCATGTAATATATCTATCTATCAAAAGGTTTTCTTGCATCTATACCAGAAAAGTATCCACTTGTGTCAGCTCCACATACTGTGGCAGCTCAAGTCTCTTGGTATTCTTGTCCCTGAACTAACCATCTTTTTGAAAACGTTCATCTTATCAAAATTAACCTATGCTTCCCGTGTCTGGTCTACTTGTCTCACCATCCCCTAGCTCAGCTGCCTAGAGAGGACTGAGAAAAGAACTGTGTCATACTCACACATTTGAGCACTAAGTTCTTGGAGGAGCCTGGCTGCCTCACCAGCCACACTGAGCCATAGTTTCCACGCCCAATCTCCCGCACCACTTCTATTCCTTCCACTGTTGTCATTGTTGGTGATGCTACCTGTAGGAGATAACAATGATGAAGTCAAAATCTATCCTCTTCTTCATAAGAAACTGTTCTCTCTGTCTCTTAACAAATTATATACCTTAAGATATATTAATATCTTTAAATGCTGCACTTAACCAAGTTGAGGAAAAATTGTGACTACAATAGTAGAAGAAAGGTTATAACTGCAATGACTGATAAGGAAACATAAGCCTTTTGAATGAAGAGGATCATGTTATTTACACATTCTCAAGTAACAAACTTAAGACCAATGTCTATCACATACAAATAGAACACAGCAAATTCCTCTGTTACACACACACACACCTCACAACTTGAGCCACTAGTCAGCTGCCTTTCTGTATCTGGGCTGTGCAGTGATGAGACAGGCGGGCTGAGGAGGAGTTCAGTCCCACCAATATTTCTGAGGCATCTCTCCTTCTTGTAACATCCAGCTCTGGTGGCACAAACATTCCTTGTCTCCTGTTGGGTGCTGCACAAACCATGAGACCTTAATCTTGCTTTTCTACGTCTTTTTCTTTTATGAGAGTCATTATCTTTCCTCAGGAGAGTCTGGCATGCACTACACCCTTCTGAGGCACTAGCAGGAAACACTTGATGGAGCAAACAGGCGAGTGGGAGGGCTGGCAGCTGATGGCCCAGGAAATGGTAGAAATGATGGTTGCCTGGGCAGTGAATGAATGATACAGAGAGTGGAAGTATAAGCTCACCAGCCTCCACTTCTTCACTTTCCAACTCCAAAATCACCTCTGGCTCTGATTTCTCCTTTACAAGTTTCCCCGGAGATGCAATTTGTGTCTGCAATAAAGAAGGAGTATGAGACTACACAGTGCTTACTAGTTCATAACTGTGCTTTTAAACAAATAAGGTTATCTAATTTGTGTGAGGATAAAAAAAATCTGCCCAAAATCCTACAATGTTTGCTTGCTTAAGTGGGTGATCTTTTCCTTATACAGCTTATTAATTAAAGATAGGAGAGAGAGAGAGAGAGAGAGAGAGAGAGAGAGAGAGAGAGAGAGAGAGAGAGAGAGAGAGAGAGAGAGAGAGAGAGAGAGAGAGAGAGAGAGAATGGCAAACTGGCTCAGACTGGCCTTAGTGGATGGACAGCAACAAATACAGGTGACACTTTCTTCACACACACAACACAACTCTCCTGAAGTCATGACACAAAATAACAAATGATAAAAGTGATTGCAATATTCATGGCTGGTGATAGGCACATAATAGGTCTAACATGGAGCAAACAACATCATTTGTGTGCAATATAGAACTAATTTAACTACATAGCTAATAAAAAACAGTGGAGGCAAAGCAAAAACTTGGTGGCAATGCTTTCTCAGCCTTCTCTACAACTGACTCTGGATAACACACACACACACACACACACACACACACACACACACACACACACACACACACACACACACACACTTTAAGGGAAATTTGGATAAATGGAGACATGGAGACAGGACACTGCTTAAACCCTGTACAATACAACTAGATAAATACACACACACACACACACACACACACACACACACACACACACACACACACACACACAGATCTTGATAAAATATATGAGTGGAGTAAGGAGTGGCAGATGTTATGAAAATGGGAAGAAGTAGATACAGACCAAACAGGGATTACAGGCTGGGTGATGAGAAAATTAAAGAGACCAATGAGGAGAAAGACTTAGGAGTAACCATGCAAAACACTTTGTCACCAGAGAAACACATTAACAAGATTTTTTGGAAAACATACAACATGCTTCAAAATATTGGCCTTGCATTCCACTACCTAGATGAAGGAATGATGAAGAAGATATTATGTACCTTAATAAGACCCCAGTTAGAATATGCAGCATGTGTCTGGTCACCGCATATGAAGAAAAATGTGAAGAAGGTGGAAAGGGTACAGAGGCTGGCAACAAGGATGGTACCAGGACTCAGGGAGTTAGACTATGAGGAAAGACTGAGGAAGCTGGGGCTGACCACATTAGAAGAGAGAAGAACAAGAGGAGACATGATAACTATGTATAAATTGGTGAACAAGATTGACATACTGGACAGAGAGTTGATAAAGGTGACCACAAGTAATCATCTCCGAGGACATGGAAAAAGCTAATAAAGGACATCTGTCTAAATGACGTGAGAAAATACAGTTTCCCGCATCGTAGCATTGATAAGTGGAATAAACTGAGCAGTGATGTCGTTGATGCGGTGTGTGTCAATCAGATGAAAGAGAGATATGACAGGAATGGACAAGGAGACAGGTCACAGAGAGCTTAGCTCGGGCCCTGTAATACACAAATAGGTAAATAGGTAAATACACACACACACACACACACACACACACACACACACACACACACACACACACACACACACACACTTTATTGTTTATGTATTACTGTTGACCACCCTTCCTCTTCTGGTGTCTTGGCATAGTAGTGTGTGTGTGTGTATTTACCTTTACAATTAGGTAAATACACACACACACACACTACTATGCCAAGACACCAGAAGAGGAAGGGTGGTCAACAGTAATACATAAACAATAAAGACTCTTTCTCTTGCTCTCTCAACCATGTCAATGGGAGGGACATGCCCCAAGCACAGAGCAACAAGAGAACTAATATAATAAACACAACCAACACCTCTGAGACATATATAGCAAGGCACTGATCAGGTTCAAGCCACCAGATTACTAATACTCGCTCTCTCTCTCTCTCTCTCTCTCTCTCTCTCTCTCTCTCTCTCTCTCTCTCTCTCTCTCTCTCTCTCTCTCAAATGCGTCTTTTCTACAATGTGAGGACAGAAAAATTGAACGCATTTCTCAAGGTGATGAACCAACTCTCTCTCTCTCTCTCTCTCTCTCTCTCTCTCTCTCTCTCTCTCTCTCTCTCTCTCTCTCTCTCTCTCTCTCTCTCTCTCTCTCTCTCTCTCTCTCTCTCTATCTCTGTTACCTTCATTGTCCGATGCCATAACTTTTTTATTTCTTTCTCTCCCATCAAAGCACACTACCACATCTGCATCTCTGCCTTATTCATCTCCTTTCCATAACATTTTGTAAGCTCAGGGATTATTTCACAGTTAATTTCATGGTTGCTGTACACCTGTCACTTTCAACATAAACAACGTCTTTCGAAGGCATGCAATGTTCACTTTTAACCTTCTTTCTCTATCACTGCACTGTGTATAACAGGAAACCAAAAAATATACAGAGAGAGAGAGAGAGAGAGAGAGAGACTAACAGACACTCACAACACACACTTAGCTGCCATAAGCAAACTCTCCTCACCTCTCTCTCTCTCTCTCTCTCTCTCCACAAGTGTAATGAAAGGTGCTGAATTTAGGTCAGCAAATGAATCCAACCTTGCTTTTCTTTAAACACCAGAGAGAGAGAGAGAGAGAGAGAGAGAGAGAGAGAGAGAGAGAGAGAGAGAGAGAGAGAGAGAGAGAGAGAGAGAGAGAGAGAGAGAGAGAGAGAGAGAGAGAGAGAGAGAGAGAGAGAGAGAGAGAGAGAGAGAGAGAGAGAGAGAGAGAGAGAGAGAGAGAGAGAGAGAGAGAGAGAGAGAGAGAGAGAGAGAGAGAGAAAGAAAGAAAGAAAGAAAGAAAGAAAGAAAGAAAGAAAGAAAGAGAGAGAGAGAGAGAGAGAGAGAGAGAGAGAGAGAGAGAGAGAGAGAGAGAGAGAGAGAGAGAGAGAGAGAGAGAGAGAGAGAGAGAGAGAGAGAGAGAGAGAGAGAGAGAGAGAGAGAGTATACAAAACTAATAAGTAGCATAACAGCATTGGCGAAAATTCATTAAAAAAATAAATAGTCCACCTTCCTACCTTGCTCTGCCTCAAGTGTGTAAAGATGTACAAGTTCAACTCATCAGCTGACCTACATTCAACATTCTCACACCTGCGCCACACAATACTGCTCTACTGGGCCAGTTTCACAGTTCCGGTCTTGGATTAAGTTCATCTATCTTCCATTAGGAGTCTTTAGTGTTATGTCAGATGTTTGGAAATGGTAAGAAATATATTTAACCTCTTCAATACCAGGATGCATTTTTTTACCTTAAGTTCAAGTTATGATTAGAGGATTCTTTTCATATTAGGAAGAGTCTATGGAGGTGAGAAGATTAATGGCCAGAGTCTTCACTATTCTAATCCACACACGTTTCTGAAGCTATTTAAAATCATCAAATAGTAACCAGGATAAATATGATGACATGTCCTGGTGGTGAAGAGGTTAAATGTGTGAGCCAAGGAAGTAAGTACCTTAAGATCAAACCCCAAACAAGACACTCAAAAGGACTCGTTTCATTACTGCCCTGAACAGGGTCAAGTTAACATGGAATTGTTGAAGTTTTGTCAGCCATAACAGTTCTTATTCTACATACTTCATTACATATGTTACTAATTTCCATTCTTCCCTTTCAACTACAATCAGGAATCAAGAAATCATTATGTAGTTACTAATATCTGGAATGAAAAATGATAATGGACTTAAAAAGATTTCAAACACCTTACTCCTCAGGTTTACTGGTACAATAATGAGGCAATCAAATGTTGTCAAAGGTAGAAATAATTACCATATCAATATCTGTAACAACATTAAATAGGACTGTGTACGGTGCATGTGTATCTATATCCACTGAACATCAATTGACACTTAATTCCAATTATTCATTTCTCTTGCAAGGTTACACTAAAGAACCAGGATAATATAACACAACTCTGTATTCCTACTGACTTGAAGAATCCTCACATTATTAAAGAGTCTATTCTCAGTCTTCTGATCTTTATGTTTTTAACTTACACCAATATGAGTTCACTACCAGATAACCCAGGGGTAAACAAACTACAGCCCATGGGCCACATGCAGCCAGCCCAAAGGAATTAATACGACCTTCCAAATGTTAGAAGATTTGAAAGAGAAAGTTACCAAGCAACAGCACATAATATTATGAATGAACATTTTGTATTTTCTCCTGCACGTGTGCGTATGTGTGGGAGGGTAGCTTTTTTCCTTATAAGTCTTTCATTTTGTCTGTTTTACATATTGATTATTTTGGCTTAATATATTGGGTAGCCCTATAAAATTGTGATTTTTTTCTAATGTGGTCCTTCCACTGAAAAATTTGCCCATCCCTGAGGTAAACTAATACAGACTACAGAGATTATTGATTTAATTGAACTGTTGATTCAAGCTCGTCAAGTCACTGTCTTGTTCTTTCTGATATGGATTTCAATACTTTTAGCTATAAAGATACATTATACAAATCTTAATGTCTTCATATCTAAATTTTGTTCTTAAATACGTACAACAAATCTTTGCTGCGGTTAAGGATTCATGAACAAGCAGGACAGACCCCAGTGTTTATGTAAGAATCTGAAGTGTTCCAAGCCCTGACACTTAGGCATTTATGAGGGTCAACTTCATGTGTGAATTCTCTGTGGGATCAGAATAACCAGTTCTATACTTAGAAGCTTACCACCGCATGAACATTGGTTTTCCAATAGTGTTACACAATAAAGAATTAAATACCTCAACATCTAATTTTCTGGAAAAAAAATGTGAATTAAATATGTAAATCACCTAATAAAAATAATGAAAAAACTAATGTGAAATGGAATTACAACCTGAAAGTTTTTCTTTAAAAAATCAGCATAATTAAACACAGGTGAATCACAGCATACAGCAAGTCAGGTGTTAGTTTTGACTTTGAAAACCCCAGAACTCAAAGAGAGTAGCTAATAAAAAAAAATAACTTATGAGCAGAGCCACTTCAATCTGGTAGTAAATACCAAACACTGTTGTGTAAATATTTGTGAATGATGCTCTGTTGTTGAGGTCAGGATTATGTGGATATGTTACAACTTTACCTATCTCTTCTGTGACTCAAGTATGAACACATCTTTGTTTTACACAGTTTCAGCAGCTGGCAAGGACTAAGTAATTGTTCCATGCATAATATTGGAGAGCAGGATAGACTTATATGGTTGTAACATATGGTTAGCTTGAGTTTCAAATAAACCTTCACATATGTGGGTTAGATTGAAATATATACCTACAGCATTTACAGGGTTAAGCTTGCATGGTCATGAGAATAATGCATGATCTTTACCATGACTTTTGAAAGATTAAGGACAGGGGTACAAGCCCCCCAGTTTTGGTTTAGAGGTTATAATGCCTGGAATAGACGCTAGTTCTAAAAACTTGTTTCCACTTCCCAATAAAAACATGTTTTCCTGCAAAGTTCCCAAGCTTGTTGGCAAGGTGAAGATAGGGGAAAACTGAACACTAGATATATACTGAAGTGATCTTAATTCTCACCACACTGAAATGCAGAGGGAAAATGTACATGTGACATTTCTTTACAATAGGACCACACTGTTCTAAGACCAAATAAGGTGTTAGGTTAGGGAGGCATGGGAAGAGTTGGTGGCTAAACTGGACCAAGGGTTGCTCTGGGGCAATGGGAGAAAACCGATAGGTTACTTGGATGTCTGAACTTACATCACAGAAGAGAGCACTATAACATACAATAATGTTTGTTTTCCTCTATCCAAAGACTACTGCCGACTGCAAGCACCAGATTATCCTACACAAAATGCCTGCATTCTACTGAAACACCACCATCTGCCCCCATCCCTCCT
>NC_059292.1:38264042-38266542 GCF_017591435.1 Portunus trituberculatus
AAAATTTCACACGTAGCCTTGAGGGTCATATTTTTCTACACACTGCAAAAAACTTACTGAAAGCCTTTTCTTAATTTTGATTTCGCATACTTAACATTCTCTGAGTGAGATACCTATCATGACGATACATACTCTCGCTACAACTGCTTCTAATTTTCAGCTATTTTTATCATAAATTTACTCTTATTACTTCCTTCTTTATCAACATATGACGCCAAAAGCATTACAAAGATAAGCAAAGTAAAAGATTCAAGGAAAAATATAAACTGGTACAAATCTTTTCGTAATCTCTCTCTCTCTCTCTCTCTCTCTCTCTCTCTCTCTCTCTCTCTTGTCCAGTAAAAGATTTCAATGTGTAAATTCTGGTCTGCAAAAGGAACATCAATCGTTACTCCCTATTTCGACACAGTCACAATTCGAACCATTAAAATTGTTTCGAAGTTTTCATCATGTTTATGCATCACACACAGCATTTCTCAAAGGAGTTTACGTGTTTTCATGATTACAATGCTAATTTAACAGGAATTCTGCATCATCAGAGGGAAAAAAAATAGAACACATGTTTCTGTGTCTCATCACGGCTACTCTGAACAGACTAGTGGATGCTGCAGCGATCCCCAAAGGCGTTTTTATGACTATAGCGGTAGTGTAATGTCTTCAGTATACCATGACGCGTTTCCATATTCATTCTACTTACTATTTGGTGATTTTATACAGCTTCAGAAGCTCATGTGGAGGGGATTAAAATAGTAAAGACTCTGGCCAGCAATCTTCTGCCCTCCATAGACTCTTGGTAATGCCATTAAAATCGCATACAATCTCAAGGTAAAAATGTGTCCCAATATTGAAAGGGTTAACAAGAACTCTGCATTATTTGGAGGAATAAAGAAAAATACCATGGGAAGTCTACTAATCATTCAAAGCGGTTAAGAACGCCAATTTATACTGTGGATGGATGACTCGCACTGTAATGATGATGTGGAGAGAAGTGGATTGATTGATTAATTGATCGACTAAAGCCGCATCCGCCAGTCTTGTCCGCGTCACTGAAGGGAAGTTTTGGGGTCTTTCCCTTTAACTCATGTATACGTATATATAGATTTTTGGGGAGGGAGGATAAAAATTTAAACCTTGAGTGCCGCAAAGCATGAATAAGCTCTCTCTCTCTCTCTCTCTCTCTCTCTCTCTCTCTGGTATGACTAATCAAAATAATACCATGTATAAAGGACAACGTCAAATGTAATACAATAGATCCACACACTAACCTAATTTATTCACCACTTCACTTTCCTGCACCAGTTACACACACACTTTCAATTCCTATCCCACATTATTCCCCTCCCTGCCCTTCTTTTACTCACATTATTTTCCTCCTCAAGTGTCTATTCAATTCCCATTCACCGTGGAAGCGTATGCCATTGTTCTAGTCAAATCCAGTATTTTTTTACAAACATTAATGAAAAATAGAAAAAAACACACATTCAAATCTCAGCTGGTTATGACACACAATATACACAAACATCTGCCATATTTTTTTTCTCTGTGCGTTATATTTACGTCAAACTGACAAGTGACGTGTGTGTGTGTGTGTGTGTGTGTGTGTGTGTGTTTTGGATGGCTGGGTTCAAGTCCCCTATGGTCTGACGCAACTCCCACCCCGTGCACCACCTTTTCATAACCTTTCACATTCCGGCAGTACCAAGCGACCCTCCACTCCTCCTCGCTCCTGGGCTGCGAACCGAAATCTCCAGCTACCAGGTCTGTGTTCTTCGCTTCAGTCTCTCATACGACCTGTTTTCAAAGTTCACGGAGATTATTGGCCATGTTTTCGTGGGTATTTTTCTATTTTCTTTTTTCATTCTTATTGTCAAAGGTACGAAATTATTGTTAATCTGTTACTAGATGAATGAAGGCACGCTGTAATCTCTATCAGGGACTGGTTTAGAAGGCACTGCTGGAGTTGTATTCTCGTTAGCTATTTATTTGTTTATCATAATTACCATTATTATTACTATTATTATCAGCATTATTACTACTAGGTAGAGGCATGACGTAAGAACATTTCAAAATACTGTCCCCATAAACGTACTTGTTCAACTATGAAACTTGTGTAAAAACAATATTTTCGCATAGAGGCTGCTAAAGCTTATTGACAAGGCAGCGAAACGTTTGAGAAAGCAGTGGTGAGTTGCAGTGTTACCAGATGTTACTGCTTCACTGAGGGTTTGCAGTCGTCGCCGGTCCTGTGAAGGAATACATCACGTGGGACGGGCAAACGGCTGAGAACGCTCGCTCTTTTTTCCTGATGACATTTTTCCACACCGCCAGAGAGGTCGAGGAGGAAACATTCGTGGCTCCCCTCCCACTGAGTTGCCTCGCCTACCTAATCACGCTCCACTTCTTCCTGCAAGAGGCGAAGTGATTCCACGAAATGCTACGATCATATTGGTTCACCGAAAGACGACGACGATGACGACGACGGAAGAGAAGAAGAAGAAGA
>NC_059292.1:38271542-38294042 GCF_017591435.1 Portunus trituberculatus
GAGGAGGAGGAGGAGGAGGAAGGGGACAAAGGGCAGTTCACTATTACGGCATATTGATGATAACATAAAACGTCGGGAGGGATTAGGGACGGAAGAAGGGGATTGGGGGGCGGAAGGGGAGGAAAATAAAACGGAGGTAAGAGGAGGAGGAGGAGGAGGAAGGTGCCAAGGGAGGGGAGTGCCAAAAAAGGGGTTGGTAAGGGAGGGAGGGAGTGGCGAGCTTATAACAGGAGGCAAAACTTGGGAAGGAAAGAGGTGGCGACTGTAGCGGTGTCAGTGCGCTTTGAGCAGTGACAGTGGGAGGTTGTCTGTCGCTCCCGCTCTCGGATCCGCACGTGCCTTCCTCTTTCCCTCTTGTTTATCGCTTCAACGACCCTGACGCACGTAATAAATAAAGGTTTAAGAACTGAGGATAAGAAAGATAAGATAGAACAAAAGGCGAGTGAGATAAGAATGGACATAAATATGAATTAAGATAAACGAAAAGACGCGAAAAAAAAAAGACAACGATTTCCAACTTTTTAAAGAAACTCGATGAGCGAAAACTAGATAACTCCAGTGAGTCAATCTATTAGAAAAGAGACAACCCGTGTGTGTGTGTGTGTGTGTGTGTGTGTGTGTGTGTGTGTGTGTGTGAAGAGGAGGAGGAGGAGGAGTAGGTGAAGAAGGAAGACGAGGGAGGAGGTGGAGGAGGAGGAGGAAGTTACAATAGTGTTATCGTCAGGAGGTGGATCAACAGTGTTCATACTAAGCTGGTGACAGGATGAACGGCGCTTACATCACTGCTGTTCTCTTCTTTAACTGTGAGTATTACCTTATTGTTATCATTATTATTAGTGGTGGTAGTAGTAGTAGTAGTAGTAGTAGTAGTAGTAGTAGTAGTAGTAGTTGTTGTTGTTGTTGTGGTAGAAGTAGTAGAAGTAGTAGTTGTGGTAGAAGTAGTAGTAGTAGTAGTAGTAGTAGTAGTAGTAGTAGTAATAGTAGTAGTAGTAGTAGTTTTAAAATTAACATAATATAACACTGTGTGTGTGTGTGTGTGTGTGTGTGTGTGTGTGTGTGTGTGTGTTGCATGCCTACGTATTTGCCTGCTTGTCTGACTATCTGTTTGCCCACCTTTCTGTCTGTCAGTCTGTCTACCTTTCTGTCTGTTTGTCTATCTATCCGTTTGTCAATCTTTCTATCTATTTGTCCTATCTATTTGTCTGTCAATCTTTCTATCTGTCTGTCTGTCTGTCTCTACCTGTCTGTCTGTCTTCCTGCCTCGACTCTGCTCTGCCCAGCACCAGGCCATCGTGAGTCTGGTAATCACGTTCAGTTCCATGGCACATAAAAGTGACTGTTCTTACCAAGCACAGCGTCATAAAAGTGCGCCAACATGCAAGTAACAAAATGCAAAAAAATAGTAATCTCTTCTTAAACCCGATGGTCCACTGTAGAAAGAGATGAAATTGGAAAAAAGAAAAGAAAAAGACAAATAAATATAAGAATACATAAAACAACCTTTTTTTTATTATGAAAATGAAACAGAGCAAAGTAAATTAATATTCCTACATGCTGATGAATGCAAGAATATATTTTTTCTGATATAATGGAGAGAAAAAAAAAATTAATACTCTCTACGATTAGAAAAAAACAGCAGAGTTAAGGGAGAGGAAAAATTGCAAGGATTCGAATGCATTTATTCATTTATCTATCTATTCTTTTGATCGAACATATTCTAATTTGATGTGGAGGTAAGAGGAATGTGCGAGTGAAAATGTGCATCGATAAGAGGTGATATATAACAACAACAACAACAACAACAACAACAACAACAAATCCACTACAATCACCACCACCACCATCATCAACAACAATAACAACAGAACACCATTCCCACTACCACTACCACCACCACAACTACAACAACACCAGTACTACCACATCAACAACAAAAACACCACCACAATCACCACCACCACCACCAACAACAACAACATCAACAACAAAACACTATTACCACTACCACCACCACCACCACTGCTACTACAACAGCAACAACTAAAACACCACCATCAACACCACTACCACCACCATCACCAACAACAACAACAAAAACACCATTACCACTACCAAAACCACCACCACCACTACTACAACTCCAACACACCATAACCCCAACACAATAACACGGCCACAGCAACAGCAGCAGCAGCAGCGCCATCATAACCACGCCACATGACCGCAGAGTAACTAATAAAGCCAGCTACATTTGTGTCTTCCTCGCTCCGCTGATGACGAGGATAAGGTTGGGGAAGGGAAGGGGGAGGGAGGAGCGACACGCCAACGAGGGAACCAAGGGATTTTGTCTGAGAGAGAACAGAAGGAGGTCGAGGTGAGCGGAGACCAAGGAAACAGAGGAGACTTGAGTGGTGTTACAAGAGATCAAAGAGGAAATTAATGAGATCAAAGAGGAAATAAACAAACCACTGAGTGTTTTAAGCATAACTAAACGATGCTTTTTTTTTTTTTTTGGAAGGTATATGAATGACTGAATAAATGAATAGCGAAGGAAGTGACAAAAAAAAAAAATGGAAATAAATCAACGGAGGAACTGAAGAATAAAGAGAAAACAAAGAATTAATCAGTAAACGAAGAAAATGAGAAAACAAAAATCGACAAAACAGGATAAAAGAACATCAATCGAATAATAGTGATAATAGATAAATAAATAAAATGAATAAATAAGAAAACGAAAGAAAATGAGGGGAAGTAACCAGTGAAACAGAAAGATAATTAAAACAATAAAACAGAAAGTGTAATAAGTAAAAAAAAAATAATAAAAAAATAAGGAATATTAAAGCAAAACCAATAACTAGAAAATAAAAATGTAATGATAACAGGAATAATAATAATAATAACAATAATAATAATAATAATAGTAATAATGATAATAATGATAATAATAGTAATAACAGGGAGGAGGAAACGGAGAAAGCGATTAACGAAAAAAACAGGAAGCAAGTCAGAAATAGAGGATGCATAAAAGGGGACAGGGAAGAGGGAGGGGGGTGACTCTAATGAGGTCAGAGGAAACAAGGAAGGAGGAAAGAAAAAGTTACAGTAATAGAAAAGCAAATAGAAGGAAATGTAAACGGAAGTGAAGAACATTGATGCCAAAAAATGGAGGAGAGAAAAAAGAAAACGAAGACAGAGGAATAAAAAAATGAACAACACACGAAAAGCTAAATTAAATCAACGAAGAAGAGTGAATATGAAAAGCGACGAAACCTGACGCGAAGAGAAATAATGTATTTAGAAAAAGGTACATTGGGATTCAGAAAGGGTACATTTGTATGAGTACATTTATAAGGGTAGAATAAGGGTAACACTATTTCATCACTTTTTGCACCCATTTGTTTTGAGAGTGTACGGATGAATGAATATTTCGCGGGGGCCGTTGACTTAAATTTTAACGAGGAAAAATGAACGGCCGAAGGAGGGAAATGGGACAATGGATGGACGAATAAAGAGAAAATGTCGAGGAGAAGAAGAAAACGGATCAGAAAGAAAAAAAAAAAAGCATAGGAAGTGAAGGAAAGTGTGTTTTATTAAGGGAAATACTGTATGTAAAAATGGCCTAAAACAGAGCTTAGCGTATACTGAAAGAGAGGTTCCAGATATCAGGCTTCTTAATTTGTAGCACGCTGATTAATCCCTCTTTCATTTACCTCTTATTCCTTTACTTCTTTTTTTTTTTTTCCACAACCATGATTCTGGTATCAATATTAACATTTCAACCAACCGTCCAAATTGCTTTAACCTCTTCATGTTCCTTCTGCTTACTAGTTGGTGATTTTATACAGCTTCAGAAACTCATGTGGGGATTAAATTATTGAAGACTGTGGCTATTAATCTTCTGACCTCCATAGACTCTTACTAATGTTAATAAAATGATCTACTCGTACAGAAATCTCAAGGTAAAAATGCGTCACAGTTACTGAAGGAGCTAAGCATTTTGTACCAGCGCCGTTTGACTGTGATCTTGCGGCATCTTCCATTCTATTTATTTACCTTTTAACTGAACCTTTCTATAGTATTTACGACACGTTTTCATAATCACAGGACGCTCCAAAAACATTAATTCTAAATATTGTTCTAAATATTACACTGCTTAGGCATTTAAAAATCAATTCTTTTTATTTCCTTCCTCTTGATTTTGGACGCAAGTGAAGATTATATACGGTGCTTTTAGTGTTTACTTATCTCATATCGCAGAGAAAAGGTTAAATCAAGCAGTCGATCAATAGAAAAAGAGGTGGATCAGCTGTCTGAAGGAGGATTAAGATTTCCTTCCTCTTGATTTCGGACGCATGTGAAGATTATGATCGGTGCTTTTAGTGTTTACTTATCTCATATCGCAGAGAAAAGGTTAAATCAATCAATCGATCAATAGAAAAAGAGGTGGATCAGCTGTGTGAAGGAAGATGTAAGATAGAGAAAGACTAAGCAGAAGTATATAATAATGAAAATACGGAGAAGGATCATCTTAAATCAGTGACTCGGTATAAGATAACGAGACACAAGGTAAAGAGATCTAAGTATGGTATTTAACAGGATTACAGGTCAAATAGAGGCAGGAGGACATCTGATTAAAGATGAGAGAAATGAGAATCGACGAAAATTAATAAAAAAAAAAATTAAAAGTAATTAAAAGTGCGCCATTACAAGTCAAATAAAGGCAAGAGAATATCTGATTAAAGGTAAGAGAACCAACGAAAATTGATAAAAAAAATAAAAAAAATAATTAAAAGTGCGCCATTACAGGTCAAATAGAGGCAGGAGGACATCTGATTAAAGGTAAGAGAAATGAGAACCAACGAAAATTGATTAAAGAAAAAGAAAAATAATTAAAAGTGCGCCATAACAGTCGATAAGCATTCAGTAAAAGGCGACGTTCAAGATGCAGATAGGTGAAGAGCAGAGCAGGAGAGACAGCAACGTAATGGGGAAGAAGAGAAAGAAAGGAGTGGGTCTGATGAGTAGTGGGGAGAATTAGGATGAAATTTAATAGCTGAAAACTAAAAAGAGAGAAAAAAAAATGTGAACTAGCACGAAAGAGAACAAACAGAACAAAAATGTAAATAAGAAAGGAGTGGGTTTGATGAGCAGTGGGGAGCATTAGGATGAAATTTAATAACTGAAAACTAAAGAAAAGAAAAAAAATGAACTAGCACGAATTAAACAAAGAGGACAAAATGTAAATAGCAACGAGTTTATAGTCAGTAACTAAATAATACAAGCAATTAATGAAGTAACAAACTAAATGAGTACCTGTACAATATCTACATAGCCTAAAAATGTAAATAAAGGGAATATAAGTTACACTACATAATACTACATAACACTGTGTAAGATTATCCTTCCTGAGTAGAGTGATGGAGACAACAATAAATGCCTAAACTTCTTCTTCTTCTTCTTCTTCTTCTTTTTCTTCTTCTTCGTCAGCTGCTTATCCTGTCCTTATACGGGATGGCTGTTTATGATGAGTCGCCTCCTAAACAATATCTACATAATCTAAAAAAAATGTAAATAAAGGGAATATAAGCTGCACTACATAATACTACATAACATTGTGTAGATTATCCTTCCCGAGTACAAAGATGGAGACAACAATGTACACTCTTAACCCCTTCAGTATCGTGACACGTTTTCATATTAATTCTGTTTACTATCTGGTGATTTTAAGCAGCTTCAGAAACTTATGTGGGGGGGGATTAAGATAGTGAAGATTCCTGTTGTTAATCTTCTGACCTCCAGAGACCCTTCCGAATGTCAATAAAATCGTTTAATAACACCCAAAACTAATGGTGAAAAATACGTCCCATTACTGAAGGGGTGAAAGAAATACAAGACTAAAAGAAAACAAAGAGAAAGAAAATGAATAAGAATATCGTCGCAGAAACTAAAGGAAAAAAAGAAAAGAAAGAATAAAAGCATACTAATAGAAACATTTTATCGAAGGATAGGGACGCGAGGAGTGGAAGAGGCTCAAGAGAGAGAGAGAGAGAGAGAGAGAGAGAGAGAGAGAGAGAGAGAGAGAGAGAGAGAGAGGAAATGAATTGGAAAAAGAAACGATCCATGAAAAAAAAAACTTTCTGCCGAATACAAATGACGAATGTATAATAAATGTATCAAGTCTATAGAGAGGAAGTTGGCAATTACGAGTATTATGACGTGGTGGTAGGAGTAGTAGTAGTAGTAGTAGTAGTAGTAGTAGTAGTAGTGGTGGTGGTGGTAGTAGTAGTAGTAGTAGTAGTGTAGTAGTGGTAATAGTAGTGGTGATAGTAGTAGTAGTAGTAGTAGTAGTAGTAGTAGTAGTAGTAGTAGTAGTAGTAGTAGTAGTAGTAGTAGTAATAGAAGTAAAAGAAACAATAGAAGTAGTAGTGGTGGTAGTAGTAGTAGTAGTAGTAGTAGTAGTAGTAGTAGTAGTAGTGGTAGTAGTAGTAATAATAGTAGTAGTAGTAGTAGTAGCAGTAGTAGTAATAATAGTTGTAATAGTAGTGGTAGTAGTAGTAATAGTAGTAGTAGTAATAGTAGCAGTAGCAATAGTAGCAGTAGCAGTAGCAGTAGCAGTAGTAACAACAGAACAAGAGAAGAAACAGAAATAGTAACTGTATCATCCATCATCACTATCATCACTCAATCATAACAACAAAACCACTTCAAAACTTCACAATCTGCCACAAGACGCGTAGAATGAACAAGACACAACTCTGCAAGGCGAGTACCATTAATAGACGCGTTACAATACACCCAGCCACTTGACACAACTTAATAATGCTTTAATGACACCTGAGAGCACAACGAAGTGATGCCTTGGTACTGGAAGGGCTAAGGAGGAAGTGAAGAGGAGGACGTATGGAAGGGAAGACAGGCTACCAGATGAGGACTTTACCACAGCTAGTCTCTCTCTCTGTCTCTCTCTCTCTCTCTCGGGTTTGTTCAAGTGACTGCTGCTCAACTGACGGGACGAACACTTGAAGGGAATGAAGTGCACGCTCAACTCATTAATTTCTTGGCTCATTTTTTTTCCCTTTTGTCACTTAATTCACACTTGGGTCATTGCGCCGTGTTGTTAATGATGGTGCTGCTGCTGCTGTTGCTGCTGCTGCTGTTGTTGTTGTAGTAGTAGTAGTAGTAGTAGTAGTAGTAGTAGTAGTAGTAGTTGTTGTTGTTGTTGTTGTTGTTGTTTTTATAAGTATCATTGCCGTCAGCATCATTACTACTACTACTACTACTACTATTACTGCTATTACTACTACTACTACTACTACTACTACTACTACTACTACTACTACTACTACTACTACTACTACTACTACTACTACTACTACTACTACTACTACTACTACTACTACTACTACTACTACTACTACTACTACTACTACTACTACTACTACTACTACTACTACTACTACTACTACTGCTACAACTACTACTGTTCAGCATTTATGAGATCTTATTAAAAGTTAGATAAGTCTCTCTCTCTCTCTCTCTCTCTCTCTCTCTCTCTCTCTCTCTCTCTCTCTCTCTCTCTCTCTCTCTCTCTCCTCCTCCCCCCGTCATAAATGTTGGCTTAACTTCCCTTTGGACAATCTAATATTCTTCCTCCCTGCCTTCCCTTCATGTTCCTCCACTTTTTTTTCTTTCCGAGAATTATCCTCGTTCATCATTCCTTCCTCCTCTCTCCATCATTTACTCATAATATTCTCCCTCCTACTCTTCCTCTCTCTCTCTCTCTCTCTCTCTCTCTCTCTCTCTCTCTCTCTCTCTCTCTCTCTCTCTCTCTCTCTCTCTCTCTCTCTCTCTTCATCCCTTCCCTTTTGTCTTTATCATATTCTCCCTTCACCTTTCCTAATACTTATCTCTCTCTCTCTCTCTCTCTCTCTCTCTCTCTCTCTCTCTCTCCATCCCTTCACTTTTTTGTCTTTATCATTATCCCCCTTCACCTTTTCTACTACTCATTTCCTCCCCCATCACTCTCTCTCTCTCTCTCTCTCTCTCTCTCTCTGCTCACGTGTATATCAATCAGCGAGTCAATCAGTCTCGTAAAGCACCGGCGTGACTATCTATCACTGTCTGTCTGTTTACCTGTCCGTGTGTCTCTCCGTCTGTCCTCAGTAATTACGGGAGTCGCAACATTTCATAATTTCTCTCATTAACTTAACCTTGTTTCGTGTGGGTCATTAGCTTCTGTCCTCTCTCTGTCTGTTGGTCTGTCTATCCGGCCGTCTGTCTGTCTGTTTATCTTGTTCCTGTGTGTGTGTGTGTGTGTGTGTGTGTGTGTGTGTGTGTGTGTGTGTGTGTTTTGTTATCTTGTTTGTTTCTTCTCTCGGATCTATCAACAGACTGACTGACAGATACAGATAAACTAATAGGAAGAGAGAGAAGGTTCATTGTATGTAGTTTCTGAAGATTTAGTCAGTATACTTGCGATATTTGGAACACACACGCACACACACACACACACACACACATACATACACAATCACACACACACACATACACACACACACACACACACACACACACACACAGACAGATATAAATTAGGCGTGTAATTACGTATATATCTTACTCTACCAACACCAGGAAAACAGAAATAAAATCCCCCTAAAAATATTCTGCATTTCCGACTAGACATTTCATTTACCTATTAAGCGTCTCACTCATCTGTCTTCATTATACACACATTTTTTCCTTCCCTCGGCAATATATCAACCCTTTCAGTACTAGGGTGATTTTTCAAACTAGTCGTAGAGTCATCCATTGTTAGTCGTAGGAGAGCAAAAAAAAAAAAAAAATGTTATTATTTGAGCTATAAACATTTTCTTTCCTTCTCCCGGCATCATATTAACTAATTCACAATTCAAGTCAACTTCCAAAACGGTCGTAAAAGTCATCTAGTTTAATTTGGAATGGAATAAATACAAATACAAACGCAGGGCAAGAGGGAAATGTAGTGGATAAGGTGATCGGGCAGACGTCCACGTGTAGGTTCAAATCCCACCACATACCACTTTAAAGCTATGCCATTTGTTTGTCTCGAGTAGTTTAAAGTTACCTACATTTCACCGTGATACCCAGGTTCTAGCCAGGTTCTAGGTTGTTACACCAAAGATGTGCTTGGGTGGTAATATGGGCCGTAATATGGGTACCACTATAAATAAAATTGCTTGCGCCATTAATGGGCGGAAGCTTAACAGCGCTTCCCACATATACTCTTCAAGTGTACCTACAGGAGCTATAGACCATAACATGAAAAAAAAAGAAACTCTCCTTAACCCCTTCAGAAACTTTCGTGGGGATGAAAACAGTGAAGACTCTGGCCATTCATTAACATTCTGACCTCCATAGACCCTTGCTAATTTGATAAATTTGTCTAACCATACCCAAAACTAACAGTAAAAACGCGTCCCAGTACTGAAGAGATTAACCACAATGAAACTCCCATAACGGTACAAAGAAAGGGATGAAACTGAGGTCGTGTCACTGAAAGGCGTAAATAATTCGATCAACACCAAGAGGAACATACAGTAAATAACAACCGAGGCCTGAGCTGACACACGACTCCCAGCGAGGCGATGGATGGATGAGTCTTGCTTGTAAATGTGCCACACGAATTTTTCACCCGAGTGTTGACAGTGAACGTGAAAAACATGGGGCTGGGTTTCATATTGGAGGGGACGGTACGACTGGTACGAATAGCAACGACCCGCGACTTGACCTGGAGGAGGAGGAGGAGGAGGAGGAGGAGGAGGAGGAGGAGGAGGAGGAGGAGGAGGAGGAGGAGGAGGAGGAGGAGGAGGAGGAGGAGGAGGAGGAAGAGAGGGGTTAGGAGGAGGATGAGGAGGAGAAAGAGGAGGAGGAGCAAGAGGAGGAGGAAGAGGAGGAAGGAAAACAAGAGAATTCGTCACTACCTCCTGCGTATTTGTTTGTTTGTAGGCCTATAGAAGCTCCTTGTGGGAATTTGCCTGGCTTTTCTACGTTGTGTGTGTGTGTGTGTGTGTGTGTGTGTGTGTGTGTGTGTGTGTGTGTGTTAGAAGAGCATGTCCACACTATGAACTCAGCGATGGTATGATCAATAGAAGGGCAAAAATTAAATAAATTCAAAGTTTTATGGCTCGTGAATTTTTACCTTTAACCTTTCACTTCTATTCTACCGAAAATATATTCCATGCATCCAGACGCGCAGTTTTTAAAGACGCCTACGGGAGGAGCTCACCGGGTCACGCAGGGATGGACACCGGGACGGGGCGGGAGACGAGCGAGTAGTGTCCTGAATGTCTGAGTGTCTGAGTGTCTCTTGGCTCTTGTTTTATGAGAGTCCATCAGTACCTAAAGACAACATTTCATAAAACTCAGACTGCTTTCTCTCTCTCTCTCTCTCTCTCTCTCTCTCTCTCTCTCTCTCTCTCTCTCTCTCCGTCAGCCACTTCTAACGAGTTCTATTGAAAGTCATGCTTTTATTGGTGTTTTCATGATTCTGGTGGTGGTTGATAAGGATTCTATATCATTAATGACAAGAAAAACATTGATGATAATCCAACTAGTTTACTGATTCTGCTCTCTCTCTCTCTCTCTCTCTCTCTCTCTCTCTCTCTCTCTCTCTCTCTCTCTCTCTCTCTCTCTCTCTCTCGGTATCTTATCTCTACAAATCTTAAAGGACTTTATATAAAGTTGCATTTTCATGAGCGCTTCCACTGATAAGGATATTGAAAAAGTCGATGGAAATCCAAAATAACATCTTTCTCCGTTATTTTATCTGAAATACTTTTAACGGGACCTATTGAAAGTTGTGTTTTCATGGATCTTTTCATGACTGTAGTTTGCTGAGTACTCACATCATTCGTAGGGAAGGAAAACACTGATGACAATCCGGCCAATCATCTCTGTGGGGTTTCAAAACAGTACTTACGAGGGCACACACAGTTTCAAAATACGATCCATTGGTGTGTCGAGAGGTGCCAATGGACGGCGTGATGAGGTGTGTGTATTGGTGTGTGTCTACTGTACTTCAGGTGAGCTAGGGTTTTCATGCCGACTGAATAGGCCATGAATAGGCTGTGAATAGGCTGTGAATGGGCTGTAAATGTAGGCGTATGAGAAGGTGACACTGCGACGCTGCTTCTATCACCGAATCTTGTATGACTTACTGCGCAGAACACGCTAACACTACACGCTGAATAAGTCATAGTCAGAAGTCACCTTTACCTCCTACATTCACGTTCTGTTGTAGCACGCGTATCAATGTGGCTTTACGTAACTTCCACTGTCCTCTATGTCGTCTCCCACTCTCAAGTCCCGTAATGAGGTACCAGTCCAGTAACAAAACCCAAGAAAAGAGTTTCTAAGACAGCTTTGAGAAAGACGGCTAAACACATTGGTGATGAGCGGAATGTGTTGATGTTACTCGACTGCTAACCAAGATGAAGATTATGACTAAAACCTATTATAACTATCAAAAGTGAGAGGAAAGAAGAAATATGAAGGAAGGAAAAAATAAATGTATAAATGCAGGAATGAGTGGAGTATTAATAGTTGAATGAATAAAGTAGTGAATAAATGATAACTGAAGAGAAGGGTGGAAATAAAAAGTGAATGAAAGAAAGAAAGGAATTTAGTGGAATGTGAAAAATACTAATAAATGAAGGAATGCAAAATCAATGAATAAGGGAGTGAATAAAGACTGAATGAAAGGAGAGACGACAATGAAAAGAGAATGAAAAGGAATAAGAAAAAAATAAGACTATTAACTGCATGAATGAAAAAAATAGTAAAAGAAAGAAAGGATGAAAAATAAAGAAAGTAATGAACACCAAGAAAGAAAGGCGAGAAAGATCAATAGAGGGAGAAAGAAAGCAAGGCTGGACGGTGAGGAAGAAAAGAGGAAAAAAAGAGAGAGAAAGAGAGAAAAGAGGAAAGAATACCTGTGTTTGTGTGTACCAGAGAGAGAGAGAGAGAGAGAGAGAGAGAGAGAGAGAGAGAGAGAGAGAGAGAGACTGACTATGCCCTTAACTTATCGACATGTAAAACGCCAAACATCAAACACACTCACGCATATTCACTCACACCTCTCTTTAATCCCCTCACTATTTTTCCTCCCCCTTTCTCTCCTCTTCCCTCCAGTCCCTCCCCGTCCTTACAAACATACTTCCACCCTTAACTTAGCCCACTTTTCTCTCCTGTTCTCTTCTCCTCCTCCTTCTCCTCCTCCTCCTCCTGTCGGTGCTGCTGCTTGGTGTTCGCTCGCCGTCAAAGGGTCGGTCTTTCTGTTTATCGATGAGTGACAGACAGTTTGCAATCAGTCAACAGTATCCGCGGGCACCACTTGATGGCTTAATTCATTTGAAATACCCCCAATCTTCCCCAACCCCCTTCCCTCTCTCTCTTTATCTCTCTCTCTCTCTCCCCGCCGTGTCACAAGCGCCGTTTGATGTGCGTAGTGGCAGGAGTGGTGTGAAGTGCTAAGGGTTGGCAAGGACGCTTTTTCGTAGGTATACGGTTAATGATGATGATGATGGTGGTGGTGGTGGTGGTGGTGGTGGTGGTGGTGGTGGTGATAACAATAACAATTTTTATGGAGTTAATGGTGATGCTAGTCATGGTTGTGGTGATAATGATGATGGTGTTGTTATTGTTATGATGATGATGATAATGATAAAGATAACACCATAAACAACAGCGATAACAACTACAACAACATCATCACTAAATATAACAACAAAACCTTCGCAAACACGAGATTCTTTCAATTTCATTCTCGTCTCTGTCAGTATTAGTGTCGCGTAAAGATTACCTCTTATCCATCCACTTACACAGCACCCATTGTCATTTTCACACAGACGAGACTGAACTAGAAGACAAAAAAAACTGAAAGGAGACGGAAAACACACACACATACACACACACACACACACACACACACACACACACACACACACACACAAAACGAGCTGAATTGCCGAAGTTGAAGTGAAAAAAGTTCCAAAGGTATTAGCGAGTTTAATTTCAAATGTGTCTTGGTAATTCCTCTCAAGAAGCAGCTTAGTTGGAGGAAACGAGAAACACAGCAATAGGCAGACAGTTCAGGAGTTTGGCAGTGGGAAGAGATGAGAGTGAAGATGCTGGTTAACACTTGAATTAATGAAGTGGACAGAAGGGGGAGGTTAAGTAGAAAGCCTTGTTCAGAGAGAGCGCGGGAGGGGAGCAAGAGGCAGACAGTAAGCAAGTTCAAAAGAGCAGTAGCCATGAAAATAACCGGTAAAGGAGAGTGAGAGAATGAAGACAGTCAGTTACAGGAAGGGTGTTGGTGAAACGAAAACTCTTTATTCCACTTTGTTTGATGAGGTTGGGTGGGAGTCACTCGTTCCTCTACAATGTATGGAAGCCAAACTCAATATTACAGGAACGGTAGAGATGGAATATTAGAATTATTAAGTGTTGGAGAGAGAGAGAGAGAGAGAGAGAGAGAGAGAGAGAGAGAGAGAGAGAGAGAGAGAGATGCACTGACACGGCAACCATCTGACAACCTGACTGTTTTTAAGAAGAGAAGACAATATGGAAATTTCGGGGTGAGATTTTCAGAAAAAGCTAGGACAGAGATTACTAGTACACCTGCACATACCTGCGTCACAGCCACGGAGGGAACCCACGCACGCTATATGGGATGCGTTCCAACCAGTGGGCCGAGAATTGGACGTACCGTATTTTAAGCTGATGTGTGCCGGGATGCATGTGTGTGTGTGTGCTTGCCGGCGCTGTGGTAAAGATGTTCCTACGGGTGACGCTCGCCTGAAATCACACGAAATATTAAAAAAGCCGAGTGGAAATTTAAACGCCGCATGAATAGTCCAGGGTGTAAAAGCATAAAGGAAACATGTGCGCGGTTCATATTTTTGTGTGAAGGAAATCAATACCGACATTGGAGGAAAACAAGGAGGGGGAAAAATGGTTCCAGTGAAGGAAATGTGATGTAGGAAGTTACAGACACCACACATGCAGACTGGCAGAGAGAGAGAGAGAGAGAGAGAGAGAGAGAGAGAGAGAGAGAGAGAGAGAGAGAGAGAGAGAGAGTGTAGATGGCGATAACGATGGTGACGATCATGGCTGTAACGCTGATGATGACGATGATGGTTTACTACTATTATTATTATTATTATTATTATTATTATTATTATTATTATTGTTGTTATTACTGTCATTATTTTTACTATTATTGTTATCATCATCATCATAACCACCATCATTATCATTATTTAGTAGCTATTACATCATCAAAAGCAACAACAACAACAACAACAACTACTACTACTACTACTACTACTACTACTACTACTACTACTACAACAACAACAACAACTACTACTACTACTACTACTACAACAACAACAACAACAACTACTATTACTACTACTACTACTACTACTACTACATCATCAACAACAACAACGACAACAACAACAACAACTACTATTACTATTACTACCACAACATCTACTATATACTACTACTACTACTACTACTACTACTACTACTACTACTACTACTACTACTACTACTACTACTACTAGTACTACTACTACTACTACTACTACTTCTATTACTACTTCTAAAACTACCAAGTTCTGTTAGATGCGAGTAGGAGACACATCAAAGGCACCTTGGAAACCTTTTGTCAGCTCTCTCTCTCTCTCTCTCTCTCTCTCTCTCTCTCTCTCTCTCTCTCTCTCTCTCTCTCTCTCTCACTCTATTTGTGCTACCGTAGTGGATCGATATAAACTAGAGAGAGAGAGGGAGAGAGAGAGAGAGAGAGAGAGAGAGAGAGAGAGAGAGAGAGAGAGAGAGAGAGAGAGAGAAAAGAGAGAGAGAAAGAGAGGTTTAGTGAGTCAGTGGGACAGTCCGGATAATGGCATACAGTCTACTGAAGAGAGGCAATGCTCACTCCAGGGTTTGCGCTAACTTGATAAAAAATGGATCCGGATAATTGGGTTGTGGTGCAAAATGTAATTAATGACATTAGCAAGATGCGTCAGGGGGGTTCGCTCTCTCTCTCTCTCTCTCTCTCTCTCTCTCTCTTAGCGGGTCGTGCGTGAAATGTCTATGATCGTAAATAAACATGCAAATAGTATCCCATTAACACTCAAATAACACCCAAAGTAATTAATTCCTTTGTAACACCTAAGTACCAACACAAATAACGCTCTTCTCTTAGCAATACCTCCAGCAACACTTGGGTAACGTCTCATTAATCCCTTCAGTGCTGGGACGCATTTTTACCATGAGTTTTGGATATGATTAGACGATTTTATTGATATTAGGAAGGGTCTATGAAGGTCAGGAGATTAATAGGCAGAATCTTCACTATTTTAATCCCCCCTAAGTTTCTGAAGCTGTATAAAATCATCAAATAATAAGCAGAATGAATATAGAATCTCGTCATGGTACAGAAGGAGTTACCACCACTGTAACACTCTCTAACTAGCATTTGAAGTAACACTCAAAGTATGATTAGACGATTTTAGTGACATTAGGAAGGGTATATGGAGGTCAGAAGATTAATAGCCTGTCTTCACTATTTCAATCACCCCACATAAGTTTCTGAAGCTGTATAAAATCATCAAATAGTAAACAGAATGAATATGGAAACGCGTCATGGTACAGAAGGGGTTAACACGACTGTAACACTCTCTAACTAGCATTTGAAGTAACACTCAAAGTATGATTAGACGATTTTAGTGACATTAGGAAGGGTCTATGGAGGTCTGAAGATTAATAGCCGGAGTCTTCACTATCTTAATCCTTACATGAGTTTCTGAAGCTGTATAAAATGATCAAATAATAAGCAGAATGAATATGGAAACGCGTCATGGTACAGAAGGGGTTAGCACCACTGTAATACTCTCTAACTTTGGCTGACGTTTTCCCCTTTGTAGAGACTCAAGTGGCCCTTTTTTTTTTTTTTTTTTTCTTTTGCCCTTGGCTGGCTCTCTTCCCTTCATAAAAATAAAATAACTAGCATTTGAAGTAATACCCAAAGTAATCACTAAGTAAATAATACAAGAAACACTCAAGTACCACTCCTTGTAAAGTTTCAGTAACAAACAAAACGTGTAATTTCAAAGTAAAACCGAAGCAACACGTAAAAATGACAACATCCTGACTCATTTACTGGTATATGAGACACGTTTTCTTAATCACTAACAGCTTTGGAGCCTTTTCTTCTTGCTACATCCACCTTCACACTTCATATTAGTCTAGAAATTGTAAAATGCATACCCTTTCTCCTCTTTCCTTCTTGTGAGTGCTGACACGCAAAAATGACATCCTGACTCATTTACTGGTATTTGAGACACGTTTTCTTAATCACTAACCGCTTTGGAGCCTTTTCTTATCGTGCTACATCCATCCTCAGACTTTCTAATCGGCTAGAAATTTTAAAATGCATTCTCTTTCCTTTCCTTCTTGTGAATGCTGATAGAGATTTTATACGATACTTTTTAGCGTTGTGAATTGTTACATATCGCTGTGAAACGAGAAATTTAGTCGCGCATTTCATAAACAGAGGAACGCAAACACGTCTTCGATACCTTCTGAATCATAACAAAAAGGAAAAGCAACTCACATCGACACAATGCTAAAATTTACATGAAGTGGTGCTAGTCGGTGAGCTACAATCTGAATTCCGCTGCGCTCCACCACACAAAAGTCTGACATGGCACTTACCGACCTGAGGACACGCTGACACGATAACACTCCCAGTGGCCGATGTTCTGAACTATTTGTTTCCTTTTAAAGTATTCACACTTTACTTGTTGAAATGTCCAGTCAACTCACACTATATACTGACTTAAATCCTTTGCTATTTGTACGGAGTCAGACTTATTTTTCATTTATTCGCTTACTTATATGTGATTGTTGTAAACAGACACAGTGATTAAGTGTAATTCAATGTGATTACATGTTATTTTGTGGACTACAATAAGTATGTTCTAAGGACTCGTCTTTTGGGTATGGTATGTCACTTTATTACATACAAATCAGTGTTAATTTGTAAATATTATCCTATAGTCAATATTTACGTATGTATGGCTCGATCTGTCTGTCTGCCTATCTATCTAGCTATCTATACATTTATAATTCAGTACACTGTGAATAGAGCTTCGGGTAAGAATATAAAGTTAGTTTGCAACATACTTTTGAAGACTGCCAGACATCACCTAATCAGAGAATGAGTGTTGCCTAGAAGCAGTGTTACCATCTACGCGTGTCTTTTTAGAGGAGGAACAACTACATATCAGACTGCGTTCAGCTACAACAATTTCTTTCCTTGGGGTCAACGCAAATAAAGAAGTAACATTATGGAAGTGTTAGTATTTCAGCAAGACTTCTTCGCCTCCCCAGATACCACGTGTGCAAGTCGTGGTTGTAGAAGTGGTTGTAAGTATTGGTCCAGGCCATGTCAGTGTAGGAGAAATGAGAAAGTATTTTTTTTTTCTTGGGGTCAACACAGATAAAAAAAAGTAACATCAACTCGCCTCCCGAGATACCACGTGTGTAAGTAGTGGTTGTAAAAGTGGTAGTGAGTATTGGTCCAGGTCATGTCAGTGTAGGAGAGATGCGAAAGTATTTTTTTTTTCCTTGGGGTCAACACAAATATAGAAGTAGCATTATGAACGTGGTAGTGTTTCAGCAAGACTTCTTCGCCTCCCCCAAACACCACATGCGAGTAATGGTTGTTGAAGTATTGATTGGTCCAGGTCATGTCAGTGTAGGAGAAATGCGAAAGCAGTTTTTTTTTTTCTTGGGGTCAACACAAATATAGAAGTAACATTACGAACGTGTTAGTGGTTGTTGAAATGGTAGTGAGTATTGGTCCAGGTCGTGTCAGTGTAGGAGAAATGCGAAAGTAATGTTAACAAAAGTAATCAGCAAGTAAAAGTAATCCAGAAGTAGTTTTCAAATGGAAGGTAATGTGGAAAGAATTCTGAAGTAACAAGATGATAATAGTAATAGAAAATGTTTGAGTTATTTCATTTTCACACCAAGGGGGAAAAAAAAATGTCTGAAAAAAATATAACAAAAAAGTCTCACTGAAGGCGCCAGTTCCTAATGAGTGCAAGAAAAAGTGTCTTAAAGTAAAGCTGAAAAACTGGTGAAGAAATGTAATAATAATGTGGAGATAAATTGGAAGTAATGGACAAGAGAGTGATGATAAGATAATAATGAAATGATATGGAAGTAGTGTTTAGGTATATGATGATGACATGATGCTGTAGTAAAGTAAGGTTAATGATGAAGTAATGATCAAGTCGAGGCAAGATAGAAAAGAATCCTAAGAGCCTCCGGACACTAAGCAAAATTTCCATAGAGCTTCTGCCAGGCGCAAAGAAACTGAGGTAAGGTAGAAAAGAATCTTAAGGGCCTATGAACACTAGGCAAAATTTCCATAGAGCTTCGGTCAGGCGCAAAGAAACTGAGGTAAGGTAGAAAAGAATCTTAAGGGCCTATGAACACTAGGCAAAATTTCCATAGAGCTTCGGTCAGGCGCAAAGAAACTGAGGTAAGGTAGAAAAGAATCTTAAGGGCCTATGAACACTAGGCAGAATTTCCATAGAGCTTCGACCAGACGCACGGAAATTCTACCAAATGTGATAGACCCTCACAATAAGATAAGTGTTACGTGGAAGTCACATCAATACAACTTACAGCAAAGATCCAGTGTTGATTACAGAAGTGACTGCTAACTCCTACCTATCATAACACATCATTTAACACCTACAAAACATTCATTACTTGTTTTCATTTGATAGATTGAGAAAACACACAAAAAAGGATAACGATTGTAGTAGTAGTAGTAGTAGTAGTAGTAGTAGTAGTAGTAGTAGTAGTAGTAGTAGTAGTAGTAGTAGTAGTAGTAGTAGTAGCAGCAGCAGTAGTAGTAGTTGCAAAGTAGACGTATTTATATTCTCCTATGTTGAGTTACTTCACCCTGCCGATAAAGAGAGACGGATAAGACGTTGAGATTCAGACAAAGACAGGTAGATTGTGCCCACCTTTCTCTAATTATTGACAACACAAAAGAGAAGGCAGACATCTCCCCTGTATCCATTGTCCCGTCTCTCTCTCTCTCTCTCTCTCTCTCTCTCTCTCTCTCTCTCTCTCTCTCTCTCTCTCTCTCTCTCTCTCTCTCTCTCTTATAAATTCAGAACCTCAAGAGAAGAGAGATTTTTTAATTAACTCAATAATAGGAACCTAAAAAACAAACATCACGTATTATTTGAATGTGAAATAAAATAAAACGTGTGGTAAAGTTTTATTTGAATCAACCTGAGATCTGTACAATTATTTCAGGACATGTAAATAAAATCGATGGAAAAAATGAATTAAATGTTCCCTCTAGTGATTGATTGCCCCGTATAAGCCTGACGACGTATAAGCCTGACGAATTCCAGAAGCTTCTCTTATTTCTCTTATGTTCTTGTGCTCCTACAGTATAAAGTGGAATAGTTGTCTCTAGTGCGTATAAAAAATGTTCCAGTCCTTCATGCTGGTAGTTTCAGTAATGTGTTATAATGTATGTATGTTGCGTACAGAGACTCGGCTACATACTTTTTAAAAACTCTGAACATAATAATGATAATACGCTCTCTCTCTCTCTCTCTCTCTCTCTCTCTCTCTCTCTCTCTCTCTCTCTCTCTCTCTCTCTCTCTCTCTCTCTTTCAAGCGCCCGCCCTTCTCCAAATATTTGCCCACAAACGTCCTATTATTTGCTGGAATTTTCCTGCTTTGTTGTTATAATTGATGTTAGTAGTAGTAGTATCAGTAGTAGTAGTAGTAGTAGTAGTAGTAGTAGTAGTAGTAGTAGTAGTAGTAGTAGTAGTAGTAGTAGTGGTGTAATAATAATAATTATTAATATCACCACCACCATCATCATCATCATCATCAGTCGCCACCACCATCACCATCACTACAGTAACCATTCACTCTTCTCCCACAGATCACGTCAGCTGCTGCGATCCTGCCCAGGGGTACTCCCGCCTCTCCCCTAGAGGTGAGCCCACCCTGTGATACTCCTAAATTTCCCCTCACCTCACCTCCTCTCTCTTATGTGTCTGCTCCCCACACATTGCTGGTCTCCCCGTCAGTTCATCCTTGTCTCTTTCCTTCCTGCGTCAAGTCTTTACGCTAACCTTATTTCCTAATAGGGCTACGTGACTATAAGAGTAAGTGTCTCTAGTATCTACTTTTGTCACTTGGCCTTGGTGGAGAAAGTTAATGGAGTGTCTGAACCAAGCTGTGTCAAAGTGTGAGCCCAAATTCATCAGTGTCTTTGAGAGTTATTCCCGGAAAGCGATACAACACGATCTCTGAAACCCATTAGTCTCCTTCCCCTCAGTCAATTCCTTACACATTCTCTACATTCCCTCAGGTTTCCCTTCTGTTCCCTTTGCATGTACATAGGCATACCTACACACATGCATACACGTATACTTAACTACTTATCCACAAACTACTAAATATACGACACCCATTAGTTGTTACTGATAGTCCTGCTTATTCTGTTTGTTGCAATAGAGAGGAGTTGTCCCCTTCCTACGAAAATGTCCAGGTTTGCTATACTACATGGTGGGTGGGGAGGAGCCTTCGCCTCTAATTATCCTACATCTCTCACTCTGGACAGTATGGCTTATCACTAACGGTCTTCTAAGGTCTAACAGATATACAGACCATTTGCTTCTCCTGTATCTTCTATGACATCACACACACACACACACACACACACACACACACACACACACACACACACACACACAGGCAAGAGACACAATCCATCACCTCGTTTTCACATTTCTTTTTTACATTTTTTCTTCATTGTTTTTCTCCTCAGATCAGATGAGACTCGCTGATCAGACTGCTTACGTAACACTTCCCGGATCAGAGTGCGACCTCATCTCTCTCTCTCTCTCTCTCTCTCTCTCTCTCTCTCTCTCTCTCTCTCTCTCTCTCTCTTCCTCCCTTAAAACCGATAATGCTAAGATGGATTTTTCCCCCTTTCTCATTAAGCCCTTTCGTATAAAAGATTCCACAAAAGAGTTCACTGCTGCTACTACTACTACTACTACTACTACTACTACTACTACTACTACTACTACTACTACTACTACTACTATCACAACCCCCACCACCATAACAACAACAAAAATCAATACTATAAGAGAACTTTTTCCTTTTTATGCCTCACCAGTTTATAATAATTCCATGAGTTTCCAGTGTTCTTCTTTTACGCTCCTTTTAAGTTCCCAAAAGACTTAGGATCATCCAGTGGCTCCCTCTGAGGCGTAACTCTGCCTCCTTTTAACCCTAAACGAAACATTTACACCCAACACACAGACAGGCACGAACATCCCTCAATAAAAAAAGATGAGTATAAAAAAAAATCCACGTTGCAACATTATCGCATTCCACATCCACTCCTCCACCGCAGACTGCACTAATCTGGTCTTTCTGCTTCACTGGATAAGTATAAAGCTTACACGAACATTACAGGAGAGGAGGGAGATTATCAGGGGCCGCCGCTGAGTGTAATAGAATGACAAACGCCCGCAGCTCAAGTCATGTAGTAGTAATCTTAAGAGTAAACAGAGAGCTTAAGAGAGCGCGGTTCATCTCTTCCTTACTCTCCTCCTCTTTCTCTCTGCCCCAAACTCAATATTTTACTTTGTTACGGGTCTCTTTATATACAGGAAAGGAGGAATGGGATTATCTCGGTTATTGTGGGTGGTAAAATCTGAAGGAAGGGAGGAAAGGAAGGCCATCACTAGAAGACTCCAGGAAAAAGAGTGATGACGCGCCGCGAGGAGAGAAGGCTGATGTCACTTGTGTGGTTTTGTGTGGGGAATGTTAGTGTGAAGGAGGCGGGGGAGCTGAGGCTGTCCTGGCACTGTGGTGGGAAAAATGCTTGTTGAGTGAGACGCGCTGCTAAAGAGAGAGAGAGAGAGAGAGAGAGAGAGAGAGAGAGAGAGAGAGAGAGAGAGAGAGAGAGAGAGAGATTGTTATGAAGTAGTAATGATGCTGATGCTTATATCACAAAGCGTCGAGACAGCAAAGGACAGATAAGAAATATGGGAGACGAGAGGTTGTGATGACTCAGAGTTGGCGGAGATGACCCTCTTTATTTCTATGGCGGGACATTACTGAGGGACACAAGAAAGTCTGCCGGGGCGAGGTGGAGAGCTGTCTTCACCTCTGATCTGACGGCACGCTGAACGTTACGGCAAATATCAGGATGCTCAAAACATTCACCACGCTCTGAAACTTGCAATGAGTGTGATACAGCGCTACAGATTCCCCCATTATCACACACACCGTTCGTGGGTGAGTGAAAGGTTGCTTGAGACGATAACATAAGTAATGATTGTAGTTTCGTTAATTTTACCTAATACACAATCACATTCA
>NC_059292.1:38299042-38304042 GCF_017591435.1 Portunus trituberculatus
AATTATTCTCCACTAGCAAAAGAAGGGGGATAGACAGATACACAGACAGTCAGACATACAGACACACAGACAGAGACTAATACCATGAAGTGTAAGGAATAAAAAAAAGAAAAAAAAGGATTTACTCTATAAAAGGAGATACAAAAGAATTAAATGCTTCAGTTTGGTGCATCCGATTCTGTTCTTCCGTTTACTAAGTCTCCTCCATTACTCCCCTCTCTCCTTCTCCCTCTCTCTCTCTCTCTCTCTCGCTCTCTCTCTCTCTAGGACACACACACACACACACACACACACAAACACACACGCAAAGACCAAAGACATACTAGAGAGAGAGAGAGAGAGAGAGAGAGAGAGAGAGAGAGAGAGAGAGAGAGAGAGAGAGAGAGAGAGAGAGAGAGAGAGAGAGAGAGAGAGAGAGAGAGAGAGAGAGAGAGAGAGAGAGAGAGAGAGAGAGAGAGAGAGAGACGTAATGCTAGAGAGCTCGGAGTGTGGGAGTAGGAGGAGGAAGAGGAAGAGGAAGAAGAGGAAGAAGACGAGGAGGAGGAGCAAGTATGTAACACCCTTCCATCCTCTTCTTTTCTTTTCCCTTTTCCTTCATATTCGCTTCTCCCTATTCCCAGTCGTCCTCCTCCTCCTCCTCCTCTTCCCTCTCCTCCTCTTCCTAAGGGCTTGAGAGAAGCCTCCAAAGCCCCTCACAAGGCAGATCTCCCTCGGGGGTGAAACTCAGGGAGGAGGAGGAGGAGGAGGAGGAGGAAAGGAAGGGATTGGAAAGTAGTAACAGACAGACGGGAAGAAGGAAGGGATAGGGAAAAAGAAGACTGGGAGAGGGGAGAGGGGAGAGGAGAGAGAGGGGAGAGGGAGGAAGGGAGAAGGGAAGAGGAGGAGGGGCAGGAGAAGCAGAGGAAGAATAAAGAATGCAATGGTGGAATGGAAGAAGGAAGGAGAGAGAGAAAAGAGGAGAGGAGAGGAGAGGATAGGAGAGGAAAGGTATTAGATATTTGTGAGAATAAAGGGAATAGGTCTTAGGGTGTGCGGGGATGGATAGGGAGTGGGATGGGAGAGGGATGGGAGAGTAAATGAAGGGTAAGGTGATGTAATTAATGGAGGAGGAGGAATATTGAGGAGAGTAAAAGGGGAAGAGGGAGAGAGGAAAGAGGAAGCACTGAAGTAGGTTTAGACGGTTATCAGATTGGTATGTACGTACGTGTTGTTGGTGTTCCTTCTTGTGGTGGTGTTCCCTCTTGTGTTGGTGTTCCCTCTTGTGTTGTGACGCTAAAATGTCAGTTAGTCTATTCATCTGTCAGTCTATGAATCTCACTCAACCAGTCGATCAGTCAGAGGGTCGGTATGTTTGTCAGTCAGTCATTCAGTCGGTCAGTTAGTTGTTCAGTGTTTATCAGTAAGTTTTATATATCACTCACTCTTATTCACTCTCATTCACTCTTTCAAAAGGTCAACTTCCAGGTTCATCTTTTTTCTTCTCTTTGAATCGTCACTCCCAATTTTTGAGGTGAAGATTATTATGATGGTAAAGATGATGATGATAATGAGGAGGAGGAGGAGGAGGAAGTGAATCAGTCAACGGCGTAGTAACACATTAGTCAATCCATCAATGAATCAACCAATTTATGAAACGTCCACTCATGTAATCAAACACCGAAACAACAAATCAATACATGAGTTCATCACATTATCAAACTCATTCACTCACTCACACACACTCACTCATTTAACCGTCAAAATATCAACCTTCAGTACCATGACCCGTTTCCATACTCATTCTGCTTACTATTTGGTGATTTTATACAGCTTCAGAAACTCATGTAGGGGATTAAACTAGTGAAGACTGGCCATTAATCTTTTGACCTCCATAGACTCTTCTGGATGTCAATAAAATAGTCAAATCGTACTCAAATCTCAAGGTAAAAAAATGTGTCCCCGTATTGAAGGAATTAACCAGTCGATCAGTTAATTTTGTAAGTCAAAACTGAAACCACATGCTATTCTAACTCTACACATTTCTGAGGCATGGGCAGTGAACACCTTCAGGAGCCACAGTAACATATTATTTGAAACTTTATCGTACGTACACTGACCTTTGAAAAATCCATCAGCTGGCTATGTACTCCAAGCCACTGTAACAACACGTCTCCACATTCTTCTCTTGTTTGCTGCCCTGATGGAGAGATGAATCGATATATAATTAGTAAAAGAGAACAAAAGAGAGGCGTACGCTGATAATTAATCATCTTACTGCTATGGTTCCTTCTTGCCTTTCCTCTTTACTTTCTTTTTACTTTTGTTAGAGGGATACTGGCCCAGGGCAACAAAAATTCACACGAAAAAAGCCCCACTGAGGTATCCGTCCGTGAAGAACTAAAAAGGGCCCAAAGGATTATTCCAAGTTGGAGAGGAGTTCCCGTCCTGAGAGAATTCAAGTCATAGGAAGGAGGAATTTTGGAGATATATATATATATATATATATATATATATATATATATATATATATATATATATATATATATATATATATATATATACAGAAGCAAGCAGGAAGTTGTACAGTTACCTAGATATCCTTTCATTCATCGACAATTTTTCTGCTTCAACACCTGCAACTTCTTCACCATTGTACTATTTGCTGTTATTCTTTGTTAACTTTCTTATCACTGAAAAATAAGAGGCTTGCGAAAAGGCACGAAAAAAATACGAGAGAGAAAAAAACAAAACAAAACAGGTAAATCTTATTTTTCTTTTTCTTACATAAACCTTAATGAGAGGTTGGCATAAAAAGAGTATTCAGTAATTTGCAGGTAGAGAGAATATTTGTTTAGCAGTGTAAGAGTTAAATATATTTTCTCTTATGTTGCTCCTGAAGAGTAAAAGAAGAAAACAATCATCCCATTCTCTCTCTCTCTCTCTCTCTCTCTCTCTCTCTCTCTCTCTCTCTCTCTCTCTCTCTCTCTCTCTCTCTCTCTCTCTCTCTCTCTCTTACCTGTATCTCCAGCCAAGTGATTTTAACGGTGCTATGAAGGTTAATGGAAGACGATCATAACACTGAAAGAATTACCATTCATTAGGGAGAGAGAGAGAGAGAGAGAGAGAGAGAGAGAGAGAGAGAGAGAGAGAGAGAGAGAGATTTTTTTTTCTGACCCTACAGGACTGTTTAAGAGACCGCTGTACAAAAATGTCTAAAAGGATGAAGGCGATTATGAAAGACAAAAATGCAAGACAAAAGAAAAAGAAAAATGATGAAAACGTTTCTAGAATTCTATGACTTGCAAACACTTCTCTTCCGGGTTACCTGATGAGACCAATTATCTATTTTTATTTATTTTATTTCTATTATTTGATAACCTGCGTTTTTGTTAAATATTTAATATTCACCTTTTTTTCTTCTTAAATTCGTAATGGGTCTCGTGTGACTTAAAGCTCAGTTCAAAAAAATTAGAAGAGTATTTCTATTTTTTTTTTTTTTTTTTTTTAGTGATAGATTAGCAAGAATTTCAACGTTAAATGCTATATGAACACTTTTAATGAATTCGTAATGTGGCTCATATGACTTAAAACTCCGTTCAAAAAGATACAAGTATTTCATGTTGTTTTTTTTACTTTTATTGATAGATTAACAAAACATTCAACGTTAAATGCTGTATGAACACTTTTAAAAACTCGTAATATGTCTCGTATGAATTAAGGCTCCGTTCAAAAAAGTTACAAGAGTATTTAAATTTTTTTTTTTATTGATAGATTAACAAAATATTTCAACGTTGAATGCTGTATGACTTAAAACTCAGTTAAAAAAAAAGTTACAAGAGTATTTTAAGTTTCTTTTTATTTTAGTGATAGATTAACAAGAATTTCATCGTTAAATGCTGTATGAACACTTTTAATGAATTCGTAATGTAGCTCGTATGACTTAACCCCTTCAGTACTGGGACGCTTTTTTACCTTGAGTTTTGGGTATGATTCTATAGTTATATTAGAAAGGATCCATGGAGGTCAGAAGATTAATGGACGCAGTCTTCCTATTTCATTCCCCACATAAATTTCTGAAGCTGTAGAAAATCACCAAATAGTAACCAGAATAGATATGAAAACGCGTCATGGTACTGAAGGGGTTACAGCTCCATTCAGAAAGTTACAAGAGCTTTTCAAATTGCTTTTTTCATCTTACTTTAGCGATAGATTAACAAAAATTTCAACATTGAATTTTGTATGAGCACTTTTAAAACACAGTGATGGAAGTTACAGGGAGTTTTCAAGGATGCTGTCTAAAAACAATTCTAATGGTCATTCACAGGAAGTCTGCATCATCACTTAGGAGAGAAAAGGGAGAGAAAACATCCACATGAACTCGAGTATTCATCTCTGTGGCCTTTGAAAACATTCGTGATGTGAGAACAAAGAGTTTAAGAATGCGGCTCTTTATCTCATTTTTACAGTGGAGGAGGAGGAGGAGGAGGAGGAGGAGGAGGAGGGAGGAGGAGGAAAACGAGGAGAAGGAGTACTGCGACAGAGGTAATGGTGTCGATTGCTCCATTTTCTTTCTCCTTCCTTCCATATTTCCTTCCTTAGTGAGAGGGAATGTTGCACCTCTCTCTCTCTCTCTCTCTCTCTCTCTCTCTCTCTCTCTCTCTCTTCTCTGTCCCTTTGTTCTCCTTTCTCGCTACTCTTCCTCTTCTCTATTTGTTTTCTTTCTCTTCTTGTTTATTCCTCTTCTGACTGCTATTATGTGTGCTTGCTCGAGAGAGAGAGAGAGAGAGAGAGAGAGAGAGAGAGAGAGAGAGAGAGAGAGAGAGAGAGAGAGAGAGAGAGAGAGAGAGAGAGAGAGAGAGACTTCGATAACACACAATGAAAGAGATAATAAAAGGAAGGAGGAGAGAAAGAGAGATAAGGAGAGTACGTAGAAGGAGGAAAATGAAGAGAAGTAGCAATAAGAAGAAAAATAATAAAAATTGAAAGGTAAATAGGAAAAATTACAGAGAAAAGACAGAAAA
>NC_059292.1:38314042-38326542 GCF_017591435.1 Portunus trituberculatus
ACTACCACCACCACCACAACCTCCTCCTCCTCCTCCTACAATAAAAAAAAACCGCAAAGAAAAACAGCAACAAATCTAATTAAAATGAAAAAAAAAATGAAAATGAGAAAAATACAAAGATACGAGTCACAGATGCAACACGTCACCACTTGCCTCCCTGTACTTCTCCTTCACCTCCTCCTCCACCTCCTCCTCTTCCTCCTTCAGGTGCCCCAATTACAAACAGAGGAATCCTTTAACACAACAAGCCCTGTGACATCTGGCCCACCGCAGCTCACCTCCACTAATGATCCCAGTCTCCCATTTATCGACCTATACGGAAGGAAGGCGAGGCACGGGAGGGGGGCATGGACGAGGTGTGGTATGGAGGGGTTGATGCAAGGGAAGGGTAGAGAGGGAGGGAGGGTTGCGCCGAGTGACCCGTGACGTGAGCTGAGTAACGCACGGAAGTCACAACTGTCCAATGGTTACTAGTTATTAGTGTTTTATTATTATTATTATTATTATTATTATTATTATTATTATTGTCTTTATTATTGTTGTTGTTGTTGCTTTGTTATTACTGTTACTGCAATCCAATTAGTCATTCTACCTTAACAAATCTCTCTCTCTCTCTCTCTCTCTCTCTCTCTCCCTACACCACAAATCAAAGCTCCCCCTCAAAACAATATAACTTAAAACACCCTCCTCCTCAAAATCCAAACCTTCCCTCCCCCTCCCCCCCTACACACACACACACACACACACACACACACACACACACACACACACTTTCCCCCTCTCCCATGAAAGTACGCCGATTGTGCACATTTATAAGTTAGCGCGCAGATGTGTGTGTGTGTGTGTGTGTGTGTGTGTGTGTGTGTGTGTGTGTGTGTGTGTGTGTGTGTGTGTGTGTGTGTGTGTGCGTCATAGAGTACAATGTTTTGTGTGTGTCTCCTTCTGTTTTCTATTGGCGTTCATAAAGAAAACAAAAACACTCGTCTCTCTTTGATGGACTAAGCTACATACACATATAAGCTTCTTGTCAATGGATATCATGTAGTTCACTGTCATATTATCGTCATTTATCTCCCTACGCATACTCTAACCAAACCTAACCTAACCTAACCTTACCAAACCTAACCTAACCTAACCTAACCTAACCTAACCTAACCTAACCTAACCTAACCAAACCAAAGCTAATGACCGTGTACTGTGCAACCTCCCGGCTGACTGTACCTAAGAAAAATAGAAGCAAAATAGAATGAAGCAAATGCAGGTTAAATAAATCGTCTAACAAAGGGATGCGAAATTTTACAGAGAAGAAAGAATATCTACAGTTTCATCAGCAAAAGAATGAGACGAATCCAAATTCAAGGCCAGTATTCTCAATCGCTTTATTCTTTTCAGCAGTCTTTGCGATTTTTTTTTTTTTATGTAGAAGGGATAGCTGGCCAAGAGCAACAAAATATGGAATAAAAAGTCCCACTGTTTTGCTAGTTCCTTAAAAGACATAACACTTAACCAAAATTCAGGGACAAATGTCTTGACACCTCTCTATTGAAAGAAGTCAAGTCGTAGGAAGATGGAAATACAGAAGCAGGTAGAGAGTTTACCAGTGAAAGGTATGAATGACTGAGAATACTGGTTAACTCTTGCCAGAATAGAGCTCATATTCATAAACACCTTGCGCTCTCACCACGATTATTTTCCAAGACCGCAGACATGATGAGCAAGGTTCTCAAGTGTTTATATATGGGCTCTTATTTAGAAATGCTTTGGTCTCTCACTTTGACTATTTTCTAAGGCCACAGAGATGATTAGCCGGGTTTTCAAGAGCATATTTTACTTTATATTAACCTCTTCAGTACCATGACGCGTTTCCATATTCATTCTGCTTACTATTTGGTGATTTTTTACAGCTTCTGTAAGTTATGTGAGGATAAAAATAGTGAAGACTGTGGCTATTATTCTTTTAACTTCATAGAACATTTCTTAAGTAAGTAAAATCGTCTAATCATACAGAAACTCATGGTAAAAATGTGCCCCAGTACTGAAGGGGTTAATGTAAATGTTTACCTATCATTAAAATCGTAAAAACATCCTTAAACTACAACTATACAGATAGAACCACGTGAAAGTACTCGAGATGCAGCCAGATGTCTTTTAGAATGTGCTCCAGGGATAGATAGACGTGAGTGTGTGATTGTCAAAGTATCTATCAATGTTTTATCTATCCTTCACAGGTACAACAGAGGGGGATCTCCTGCGGGGCGTGGTGGTGCCGCCCTTCGCCTTGGCAGGGGGACAGGCTACACTGGGGTGCTCCTTCCAACTGTCCGCTACACGCCTCTACTCCCTCAAGTGGTACCACAACAACACCGAGTTCTACCGCTTCGTGCCGACCGAGCGTGCCAGAGCCATCAACATCCAGCCCACGCCAGAGTTCTCGGTGGCGGTGAGTGGTGGTGGTGGTGGCGGTGGCGGTGGTGGTGGTGGTGGCGGCGGTGGATGAGTGGGGAGGAAATGATGATTGTGGTAGTGGTGGTGGTGGTGGTAGTAGTAGTACTTAGTGGTAGTAGTAGTAGTAGTAGAAGTAGTAGTAGCAGTAATTGAGGTTGGTGTAGTAGTAGTAGTAGTAGTAGTAGTAGTAGTAGTAGTAGTAGTGGTAGTGGTAGTAGTAGTAGTAGTAGTGGTGGTGGTGGTAGCAGTAGTGGTAGTGGTAGCAGTAGTAGTAGTGGTAGTAGTGGTGGTGGTGGTGGTGTGGCAGCAGTGTAGTGGTAGTGGTAGTAGTAGTAATAGCAGTAGTAGTGATAGCAATAGTAGTAGTGATATCAATAATAGTAGTAGTAGTAATAGTAGTAGTAGTAGCTGCTGCAGCAGCAGCAGCAGCAGCAGCAGCAGCAGTTGTAGTAGTAGTAGTAGTAGTAGTAGTAGTAGTAGTAGTAGCAGTAGTAGTAGTAGTAGAAGTTGTAGTAGTAGTAGTAGTTCTACCGTTCACTCTACAACTAACATGCTGTTGTAATCAGCACACAACTTTTTACCTTAAGCATTTTTCTTGATGTTGGTGATGTGCGAGGTGAGAAGGATGAGGGAGAGTGATGGGAGAGGCAGCAGGGGGGAGTGATGATGAAGGAAGGAGATAGGAAGGTTGGAGCCACAGCATAATATTTCTAACAGCTCCGTCTCCTCTCCGTAAAGGTTTTTGACGAGTATTATTCTTCAAAGTATCGTTTCACTTGCTTTCTTTGTGGAGTCAGGATGCTATAATTATGAATTCAAGGATTTACTTGCAAATGTGGACAACTTGCAAATATTTTAGTTGTCAGCATCCGAGGCAGCAAGCGGTCCTCAACACGGCGGCCGCCAGTCAGTCACGTACGGCACCACGGAAAGCAACACCAGCTAGCTGCCCTGCACCGCCGCCCCTCCTGTCTCTCAAAATACTGACAGCTAAAATGTTTGTAGAATGACCGCACTCACAAGAATACAAATGTTTTCGTGTTTATAGATCTTTGATTACATAAACGAAAATTTAATCGTGTTTATAAGAAAAAAATTATACAAACCAAAATTCTTTACACAGAGGAACTCTCAAACACAGATAGTGTGGTGCAAGTCATATCAATTATTTACCAATGGCAGTAATTGCGTGGAAAGTTCCATGGCGTGTGGCGTGGAGCGGCGTGGCCAGGCAAGCTGTGCTCTATCCGTCCACACCCATTTATGACATACATACATACGGACGTGTTCCTACCTATGTAAAATATTATACATCTAATTACAGTACAAAGTACATTATCATTACACATAGTTACAGCTGCTGCTGCTGTTACTAATACTGCTACTACTATTTCTGCTACTACTACTGCTACTACTACTATTACTACAGCAACTTTTCTTTTTCTTTTTTTTTTTACGTAGGGAAGAGGGCCAGCCAAGGGCAAAAAAAAAGAAAGTTAGAAAAAGGCCCACTTGAGCGCTGGCTCTCCAAAGACTTCAAAAAGTGCCAAAACCGTCAGCCAGAATTAGGGGAGCAAATGCCTCGATACCTCCCTCTTAAAAGAAGACAAGTTGTAGGAATTCGGAAATACAGATGCAGGGAGGGAGTTCCAGAGTTTACCAGTGAAAGGGATGAATGATTGAGCTACTACTACTACTACTACTACTACTACTACTACTACTACTACTACTACTACTATTACTACTATTACTACTACTACTGCTGCTGTTGCTACAACAACAACTACTACTATTACTACTACTACGACTACTACTACTACTACAACAACTGTCAGCAACAATCACACCACCACCACCACCACCACCACCCATCAGTACCACATCCATCTCGTGAATATAATATTACTTGCAAATCAAATACAATTATGTTCATACCAATGTCACAGGTGCAGACAGACAGACAGCTGAAGACACACACACACACACACACACACGCGCTGATTGGAATGCAGGGTCTGGGGTCAGCATGTTTTGATCACTTTTGCTGCTGACATCTGGTGGCCTCGATCAGCACCACCCCAAATGCCCAGGCGGAAACATTTAATTACTTCTAAATGCTTTTTTTCTTACGTTCATTTCACCTTTATTATTCAAGAAGCGGGTGTTAGTTTTTTTTTTCCTCTTATTTTCGTTTTAACTTGTTTTATTTCGCTCATAATTATTTACACAAGAGAAAAAAAAGAATAGAAGAATGTATTTATTATCGTTATTGCTCTATCTATCTGTCTGTCTGTCTCTCTCTCTCTCTCTCTCTCTCTCTCTCTCTCTCTCTCTCTCTCTCTCTTTTATCAACATTCTCACTCTTCTTCTTTATCCCCAATTATAACCCCTTCTCGTTTATTCCCACACTCCTCCACTTCCCGCCTCTCTTCCTTTTACATTCCAGATCCCCTTCCTCTCTTATATTTTCCATCTCCCTCCTCCTTCCCCTTACCCTTCCCTTCCTCTATTTCCCTTCACCCTATTTCCCTTTTTTATTCCATCCCAGACGCTCCCTCTCTCTCTCTTAATTCTTTCATCCCCTCTTTTCCTTTCCGTTCTTTGCCTTCCTCTTTCTCTATTTTCTGTTTACGCCTGTCTTTTGCATACTCTCTCTCTCTCTCTCTCTCTCTCTCTCTCTCTCTCTCTCTCTCTCTCTCTTTCATTCATTTCCTCATTCATTCCCTTCTTACTTTCTTTCTTCCTTCTTTACTTATGTCTTTTCTTCCTTTCTTCCTTCCTTCCATCCATCCTTCCTCTCTCCTCTTCCTCTTCCTCCGCCTCCTATACGTAATTGGAAAGGAATAAAAAAAGTCGTAATATTTTTCGTGAGGACGTTATGAAGGAAAAGTGATGACCGGGGAAAAGTTATTAAAAGATCAGATTTGTTGACGCACTGTGAAAAAATGCTGCTATTTCTGCCGCTGCTGCTGCTGCTGTTGCTGATGATGATGATGGTAAAGATGATGATGGTGGTGGTGGTGGTGGTGGTGGTGGTGGTGGTAATGACGATGATGACCGTGATGACGATGATGATGTTTTTATTACGACTGCAATTCTGTTATTATTACAACTTCCTCTCCCACTCCTCCTCTCCCTTCTCTTCCTACTTCTCCTCCTCCTCCTCCTCCTCCTCCTCCTCCTCCTCCTCCTCCTCCTCCTTCCTTCTACTACTACTACTACTACTACTACTTCTACTACTACTACAGTGCGCGACAAAACAATGGCCGCGCCTGACCAAACCTAATGCAGAAGTACAAATTACATATGCAAAATAGGTTGGTTTAATGTAGTTTTCTCCATCCACGGCATTCATTTGCGTCTTGTGCATTCCTTTATGAGTGATAAAACACTACAAACACCGTCTTTCATCATTGAAGGTGGATTCATACATACAGTGTCAGTTCAGTGTCAATGAAATCCATAACGCTTTTGTGACGTCTGTTCACACACATCCGCACTGCGTGAAGCCAGTGATCTCCAAGATGGCAAAGTTCCCAAACGTATAACAAGATATAATTGCCACAATTCTTAATGAAGAGGAAGAGGATGAGCAAAAGCTGAAGAGGAGAAAGCTTTTACATGAAGCAGGGAAGGAAAAGTGAAGGAGAATTTCCTACTCTATTCGAGATCATTGACGGAATAGTTTTTTTTTCTTTTTTTTTCCTCAAATACTGTGTTTGGCATTGCTATCCATATACTTTGTCTGTGAAATGTCATGCACAACGAGGATGATTACGAGCCAATTCAATAGGTAGTTCATCATGCATGCTTCTGGACAAACTCATAACACTCGTCCGGCATCCGTGAAAAACTGAAAAAAAAAATATATATATATGTATATCGGTGGTGACGATATTTAACTTCACGGAACGGAGACTGAACTGACACGGTGAGTCAAAACACGGCACTGCGCAGGACATGTGTCAATGCGTCAGCCAAACTCAAAGTAACGATAACAACAGCTATTACTACGACTACGACTGCGACTCTTTCTACTGCTACTACTACTACTACTACTACTACTACTACTACTACTACTACTACTACTACTACTACTACTGCTGCTGCTGCTACTACTACTACTACTACTACTACTACTGCTACTACTACTACTACTACTACTACTACTACTACTACTACTACTACTACTACTACTACTACTAAAACAAACACTACAATAACCACAACCACCACAATTCCTTTCTCCCTATGACCATCCCATAATCCCTCTCTCTTTTTTTTACCCTGTTGACCTCACTCCCTCTTTCCCCACCACCACCACCACCACGACCACCACTTCTCCATATTCCGACAAGAACACTGCTGGTTCTCGCCTCTGCAGTGACCGGGGCCAACCACCTCGTGCATTTCACTCTGTTTTTAATACACAGAGACAAGGCAATAATGAGCAACATAACTTCCCTTCCATGCGACTGCCACCCACCACCACCACCACAACACACACACTATAGTTGCCACGAAAGCCAGCAGGTGCACGTTCCCGGCTGTAAAGGACAAAGAAAACCTCGTGACTCATTTATAAGTTTACTCCTGTAACTGCTGCTTGTGGTGCTGTTGCTCTTCTGTTCTTTTTTAATACTGCTTTGGTGTTTGGGGGATTCTTTAACTGTGTGCTATTGGAGAAACGCTAAGCTGGGCGAGACGTGAGGAAAAGGAAGACAGGGAGGAGCACAGACAGGAAGGAAGGCAGAAAGACAAGTAGACGGACAGGGTAGGAGAACAGATAGACAGATAAACAAACAGCTAAGACAGATTGATAAAAAGCTGAAGAATAGGTAGGCGGACAGGATAGACGAACAGATAGATAGATAGATAAAGAAATATAAGACAGATTGACAAAAAGATACACATACACACAGACACACACACACACACACACACACACACACACACACACACACACACACACACACACACACACACACACACACACACACGGTACAAAAAATACGTAAATAAAAATATGAAAACTGGTTAACTATTTTAATGAAATAGGAAAGTGTTAATCTTCTGATGAAAAAAAAAAATAGACAGTGTGTTGCATTTTTATCACTCAAACTTACACCAGTTTTGAATTTTCTCAATAATATCTGATAGCTTTATTTGACGTTACTTTCTTTAATATCTTAGCGCTATCTCCTTAATTCTAATGCTCTCTCTCTCTCTCTCTCTCTCTCTCTCTCTCTCTCTCTCTCTCTCTTTCCTTCCTGTCCATATATAGAAGAAATAAAGGATAAGGAAGATTTTATTGTTGTAGGAATGACTGATACTAGGAACAGATATTAGGAAAAAGCTGTATTTGGAGGAATATATAGCACAGTGAACAAGGAAGAGCGGGCATTAGGAAGAACAAATAGGAAGAAGCATAGGTGATAAGAACAAATACCAGAAAAATAAAACAGTTATCAGGAGGAATAAATGTCAGGAGGAACACATTAGAAAGAACACCACGGAGAACTAATAGCCAGAAAATAAGACATCACAGAGACATGTATCAAGAAAAAAGCAAAAAACACCCCACAAGGAAGAACACACATAAGAACACACACACACACACAAGGAGGAACGGAGATAAAACAATAAAGAAAAAACTAAACCACAACGAATAAAACACACAAAAATAAACACAAAGAAGAAACGAAGATGAAATAATAACAAAAGAAGAGAACAAACCACACACAAGAACAGAGATAAAAAAAAAATAATATAAACAGGAAAAAGAAAAATAGGCAATTACCACGAGCCATTTCAATATCTTTTCTAAATACACCATAATAAAAATCTTTCCTTTTTCGCCCCATTCACGATTCGCCTCCAGTGGGAATTACGTGACACCACCAGAGGGATCGGATACTTCAACGAGGGAGGAACAAGAGTTTATGTCCCCACGAGTCTTGAAGGTGTAATAAGGTGCAGGATCCAATGGGGGCCAATAAAGACTACGTACTTTTGTAAGGTAGTATTTGATTCTCTTATATATTGTGTGGGTCGCCGCATTTCTTTGGCTCTGGGAAATTTATCTCGCAAAGGGGAAAGCATCAGTCTCGCGGTAAGGTCTGGTGGTAGTAATAGTTGTTCTTCAGTTTCTTTGATTATCTATTTGTGTGTTTTTTTTAAAGGGTTTCACGTCTCATTGGGTCTTTTCGCCGCATTTCTTTGGCTTTGGGAAGAAGTTTATCTCGTAAAGGGGAAAGCATCAGTCTCGCGGTAAGATCTGGGGATGGTAATAGTAACTTGTTCTTGAGTTTCTTTGATTATCTACTTGTGTGTTTTTTTTCTAAAGGGTTTGACATCTCAATGGGTCTTTTCTTCTTCTTTTCTTTCTGATTTCTTAGGGCAATGCTTCTATTACGTGAAAAAAAGTTATCATTACACCCATTAATCCTCTCACAGCCACACAAAATTTTCCTCTCAATATTCTTTCACTTTAAAATGCTGCGTAGTGTAAAAAAGTATATATGAATCTTCTGTTTTCTCTCTTTCTCTCCCGCGTCTCCATGCAAACCATATTAAATTTCACAGTGGCGGGAAGGTTAAGGAATGACGACCACGGCAATAAAAGGGTTACGTTCATGGTTCACCTCCACTTCACGTTTTACGACCACGAGGCTTCCTGATTCCGTATGTCACGTGACGGTTCGCAGTAATTACTTCCGAGGCGAATAGGTCAGACGGGCCAGCCAAACCCGCACTGACCCAAGGCGAAGAGAGTGTTGGAGGTGATATCAATTCAGCCACTCACTCTTACTCACTCATTAATGCTATATCTGATTCACTCACCCTCTTACTCATTCTATAACTCACTCCATCACCCATCCAGTCTATAACTCATCCGCCTACTCGCTCATTCATTTCATAACTCACTCACTCACTCACTCATTTCATAACTCACTCACTCACTCATTCATTTCATAACTCACTCATTCACTCACTCATTTCATAACTCACTTACTCATTCATTTCATAACTCACTCATTCACTCACACTCATTTTATAACTCACTCACTCACTCATTTTATAACTCCCTCACTCACTCATTCATCCATTTACTCTACAACTCAACTCTTGTCTTTTTCTTCTTCAGCCTCTTAGTTACCGTTGGCGGAAACTTTTCATACATAAAAGAAGACAAAGGGTTAAATGTGCTCACTTCTCATTCCACTCATTTATATTTTCTTCATTGTTGTCTCGCATTTCACTGAGCGTTGTTGTCATTACCTTCTTATTTTCTTTTTTTAGTTTTCATTTTCTTTCGTTGATTATTTTTCGTAACGTTTGTCTTCTTGCTGCACATTTTACCACTGAATAGCAGCTGTACTGTTTTTGTGTCCTCGTACTCGTTAGTTCCTTTCCACAGCGTCTTAACATCTTGTATGCCATTCATGATAGGACATTTAAAATCACTTCCCTTTTTTCTTCTCTTTCTTCTCTTTTCTCTCCTTATCATTGAAGAGCTTATTTCTCTTTTTTTTCCTGCATTTTCTATTTTTTTCCCAGTTGCACGTCCTCTCGAGCCTCTTCACCTCAGTCTTTAGTGTCTTTATATTCGTTAATTCATTCCCACAGCGTCTTAATATCGTAAAAGGCTATCCTCTTGTATGCCACTCATGACAGAACACTTGAAATTTGGTTAAAACACCTTTTTTTCGCTATTTTTTAAAGAATAGAATCTGAAAGGGTCTATTTTTCATATAGATAACTTGTTGCCCTTGACCAGTACCTCTCTTACAATAAAGAAATAACAAATAAACAAACCGTACGGCTGAGGAAGTCCTGAAATTCACCTACCAAATGAGATAACAAATCTAATCAACGCCTTTAGTCTCACCATCCTCCCTCCCTCCCATCCCCGGCAGGAGGTGTTCCGGAGTGACCAGCACGTGACACTCTCCCTGACGCGCCTCACGCCCGCAGCCTCGGGACGCTACCGCTGTGAGGTGATCGCCGAACACCCGAGCTTCAGGACAGAGGCGGCCAGCGGGACCATGGCGGTGCTGAGTAAGTACTGGCGGAGATGGCTGAATGGATGAATAGCTGCAAAATATGGTGGAAGACTGGCTAGATGGATGGTTGGATGGATGAATAGCGGCAAAAGTGGATGGAAGAGCGGCTAGGTGTATGGTTAGATGCATAAATAGCGGCAAAATTGGGTGGATGAGTGTATATATGGATGGTTGGATGTGAATAACGGCAAAACTTGGGTGGAAGAGCGGCTAGGTGGATGGTTGGATGCATGAATAGCGACAAAATTGGGTGGATGAGATGCTGGGCGAGTAAATGTGTGGAAAAGTGGATGGATGGTTGAGCGAGCTGGATATGTGAGTGAATGAGTAAGCAAGGCCACAGGTGACAGGGTGATTGAGTTATGAAGTGGATGAGTGAGTGAGTTATGGACTGGATGGGTGAGGGAGTGAGTTATGGAATGAGTGAGTGAGTGAGCGAGTGAGTGAATCAGTTACAGAATGAATGAGTGAATGAATGAGTGAATTAGAGTGAGTGGATGATTATACGAACAAGTGAGTGAGTTATAGAGTGAGTGAGTGAGTGAGTGAGTGAGTGAGTGAGTGAGTTGGTTAGTAAGGAAGTATTCCTTAACACCTTACGTGGACTTAGTAGTAGTAGTAGTAGTAATAATAGTAGTGCGTCCTCACCTCCCCACAGTAATTCCCTTCCTTCCTTCCTTCCTTCCTTTCCGCCTGGCACTTCCATTATTACCAGCACTTATCAAAACGAGATAGGATATTCTTTTTTCTTTTTCATCCTCCACTTCTCCTTCCCCTTCCTCCTCCTCCTCCTCCTCCTCCTCCTCCTCCTCCTCCTCCTCCTCCTCCTCCTCCTCCTCCTCTTCCCTTCCTTCTTTCAATTCCTTTCCTGCTACAGAACAGTAGTTACCACCTTCCTCTTTTCACTTCCTATCTCCTCCTCCGTCACCTTTTGTTATCTTCTCTCTCTCTCTCTCTCTCTCTCTCTCTCTCTCTCTCTCTCTCTCTCTCTCTCTCTCTCTCTCTCTCTCTCTCTCTCTCTCTCTCTCTCTCTCTCTCTCTCTCTCTCTCTCTCTCTCTCTCTCTCTCTCTCTCTCTCTCTCTCTCTCTCTCTCTCTCTCTCTCTCTCTCTCTCACTCTTTATGGTACGAAAAGAAGAAAAGGAAAAGAAATCTGTCATATCTCCTTTTTTGTCATAATGATATGCAAATGAAATCTTCTGTGTGTGTGTGTGTGTGTGTGTGTGTGTGTGTGTGTGTGTGTGTGTGTGTGTGTGTGTGTGTGTGTGTGTGTGTGTGTGTGTGTGTGTGTGTGTGTGTGTGTGTGTGTGTGTGTGAGGAAGGACAAATCAGTTACCTCTTTAATTTCTGTCCTTGATATGACCACTTCACACTTCACTTCACTTCACTTCGCCTCGCCTCGTCCTTATCACTTCATTCCCTCACCTCACCACACTTCACCTATCTTCCTCGTCTTGTCATTCCTCATTAAACCTGTAAAACTCCCCTCAAAATCCCCTCAAGTCATTACATAACAAGTACTGTACATTTGCTGGTCTTCCTCTCTTCCTCCTCCTCCTCCTCCTCTTCCTCCTCCTCCTCCTCCTCCTCCTCCTCCTCCTCCTCCTCCTCCTTCTTCTTCTTCCTTATCCTCATCTTACTAATTCCTTTTCTTTCTCTTTTTGTTTCTTCTCTACCCTTTTTTTAGTTTCGTGTCTACCGCTCAGTATTCACGTCACACACACACACACACACACACACACACACACACACACACACACACATCAATAATTTTGAATTCTCGCTTCAATAAACATGGGCATTCTCTCTCTCTCTCTCTCTCTCTCTCTCTCTCTCTCTCTCTTGGTTATGTATGCAGAACAGATCGATTAGGAGAAAAACAGAGAGGAAAAGAAGACCATGAAGAGAGATTAAAGGAAGAGGAAGAGAAGAAAGGTGAGAAGGAGTGAAGGAAGGAAGGAGGGAGGATTGAGAAATGGAGGGAAAAGAC